>NC_089539.1:23527161-23827161 GCF_963924715.1 Thunnus thynnus | reverse complement strand
GGTGTAGAGCAGAGCGAACACGGTGAATTCTCGGTACAACAGCTTGTAGATGCTTCCTTTCCAGCGCAGCAGCAGCCGGTGGAAACCGAAGAAAGTGGCGTTGGCCACTTTACTAGAATAAGTGACGGTCATCCTGAGACAGTCCGACCTGAGAGACAGACAGATGAATCCAAAGGGACAGACTCTGAGTTAATTAATAGTCCAGCTGTCTCTGATTACCCTGCTTTTCCTGTTATAGTCTGGATAAAATGTTATTCTCGAGGTATTTTACTCACAGAAAACTCACAGATGTCTTTGTGTTCCCTCAGCGGTGCTTTTCAACAGGCTTCTTCTTTCCTGATTTGTTTTTGCCAAATGCCAACCGACCACTGCTCCCCCTCCATCTCTCTCTCTCTCTCTCTCTCTCTCTCTCTCTCTCTCTCTCTCTCTCTCTCTCTCTCTCTCTCTCTGATGCTTGCTCGCTCCGTGTCTCTCACCATGATGCTGTCCAGTTGCCCAGTAATGCCAGGCAGCACACACACCCACAGGTCCAGAGCTATATTGATGGCGAGCTAAATGTAGTCATGTTTCAGCTGTGTGTGTGTGTGTGTATGTGTGTGTGTGTGTGTATGTATGTGTGTGTGTGTGTGTGTGGCATAGTCAGCAGTGGAGGTAAACATGTATAAACAGAAACGCTGTCAGCGACAACATGATGTCATACCAGCAAGTGAAAGTAATGACCAACCAATCAGAAAGAGGCGGTTATTAAATATGCAACCTGAATAATTTCATTTTTGTTGCAAAATTCACAAATTAAAGAACATGATTGTTTAAAAACATAACATAGAAAGACGTTTATAAAGCTCCTCAATTAGTAGAGTCAAGTAGACATTTAGGTTTTTCTGTTCACTTCAATAGAGTCACATTTGTTGACGCAGCATCTAGTGGCCATTTGAGGAACTGCAGCTTGGGACACCAGAGGAGCAGTTTTACATTTTTTTTTTGGCTGAAAGTGGAACAAGAAGATCAGTATTAATCGATATCATGCGACTGTTTGTGTATGAATTTTAAAAGTAGTTAGTGAGCTTTAGTAGTGTTGGCAGGGGGATTAGTTACAGAGTCCCAAAAGCCCCCCCCGGATTTTTTTTAATCTTGTTTGCACAAGATGCACAATATATTATTTTGTTTGCACAAGTTTTTTTAGATCTATCTCGTTCACATAAGTTATCGTCTTTTGAGCATAAGATTTAAAAAAAAATGTTATGTTTGAGGACTTCTGTAGTTTTCAAACTTTGAACTCTGTGCTCATTTTCAATTTGTACATTAAAAGATTGGAAACTAGAAAAATGAAGTACTCCCTTTCACTGCAGCGTTTTGGTTTGGGTCTGCTGCTTGTGTGTCTTTTTGATCAATAAAAATAAAAGTAAAAACTAGTTTTAGTTTAGTTTTACAGTTATAATTATATTTTATTGGGTGCCACTTTATTGACACCACCCATTGTGTATGTGTCTGTACATATGGATATTATGTATATTGTGTGTACCTTGTATATTTAATTTCATCACTTTGTAAGACAGCTGTTTTAAAATGTATGAAGTTTATTATTGTATTAATATATAATGCTATTATTTTGCTGTGACCCTGGTTAACCATTTCAAATGTAACTGTTTTGTTCACAATAAGGTTCATTTTTCTGTTTCATTTTGTTAAGAATGAAAATGAAAAATGAATCAATCTACTCTTCTTACTCACTTTTTACTTGTTTGTTTGCTTTGTTTATTTGTTGTTTACAAGATAAGAAAAAAACACAAGTATCTATACAAAGTAAGAACTTCCCCAAAAGACAGGTGATATAAATATATAAATAAAATGCCCTTTGGGCTCAGGCCCTAATAAAGAAATAAACATTAAGTTTTAACTGAATTTTAAGTGTTGTGACCTGCTTGTCCCCTGTAAAAAAAAAAAAAAGAAAGTCAAACTCCACATTTACTTTTCAAAACCATAGATTTTAGGTGGAGTTTTCCTTTAAATGTCAGCCATGATGGCTGCCGTTAGCTGAAAAGATGCAGAGTGAGACGTCTTCACATCGTTTTTTTTTTGTGCTTTTCAAAGCTCTCCGGGAAGTCGCGCAGAGTGATCATCTGCTGATCGTCTCCGCTGGACCCTCCGTTAGAGATGTTTCCTTCCGCCTCTCAGCGCTGCTCCGCGGTCAGTTTTCTCTCTGCTCTCCGCTTCCTCTGGGTGTCTCCGGCTGTCCTCAGATCGCCGCCGCCGCTGCTGCTGCTGCTGCTGCTCCGCCCCGGAGGAAGAGTTTCGCGGTAAAATTAATCACCGACACACGCAGAGAGAAAGCAGAGAGAAACCCCGAAAACAAGTAAAATAATAATTTATTTTTTACTTAGTTGGTTTTCAGTTTGAGCCGTTAACTGTCTGCGGGAGTTAACCGCCGGCTAGCAGGCTAACGTTAGCATAATAATGCTTAAAATAACTCCCATTATAGTCGCTTTTATCGACTGATTGAGGCTATAAACGTGTTTTAATGAGGCTCAGGTTACACGGTAGGACACGTGTTTGTTATATGTTCCAATTCAAATACACTTTAATTACGTTAATCATTAAAAATTTGGGTTTGGGAACCACACGAATCCGTCGAGTTTGGTGAAATGTGCTCGGATTAAGTTAAAGGACGAATTCACAGTTTTTCAAGTGTGTCTATAAACAGCAGTCAGGTGTCCTTATGAACAGTGAAAGAGGTTTTCCTCGCTGTAATCATTCCTCCTGTTCACACTGGATATTAAAACATCCTTCAAATGGGTTTAATTGACTTTTGTGTGAATTTAATGGTCCTCTTAACTTGCATAATGAGTTAATTTATATATTACATAGAGCTGCAGCTGATTATCGTCAGTATCGATTAATCTGTTGATTATTTTATCTGTTAATTGATTAGTCATTTGGTCAATGAAACGTCTTCAACTCAAAGATATTCAGTTTACTGTCATAGAGACTAAAGAAACCAGAAAATATTCACATTTAAGAAGCTGGAATCAGAGAATTTGGACATTTTTTCTTAAAAAGTGACTGAAAATGATGAATCGATTATCAATAATTGTGATTTAAAAAACATATGCAAATCATTTTATATATATATAAAAAGCTTTATATTTTTCTTAACCTATTTATTTAACTTTTTCCGCACTGATTGATTGATAGAATTTGGGAGAAAATTATAAAAAAAAACCTCACGACAAAATCATCAGTTAACCATCAGGACTGTTAATGGTCCCAGTTTGATTTATTGAATGAAGACAAGACACACACAGGTGGATGACTTAATGTTCTCTCTGCTCTGTTCTGCACATGCTCAGTAGCGCCATGCCGTCCAACGTGGAGATCAAAGCCAAAGTGAGCGACCCGACGCGGTTCGCCGAGAAGGCGGCCAAGCTCAGCCAATCAGAGGGCACGATCATCAGGCAGCACGACACGTTCTTCAACTGCAGCCAAGGACGCCTGAAGCTACGAGACCTCATGGTACACAGTGTGTGTGTGTGTGTGTGTGTGCGTGTGTGTGTGTGCGTGTGTGTGTGTGTGTGTGTGTGTGTGTGTGTGTGTGTGTGCGTGTGCGTGTGTGCGCCAGCCTGTAAGAACATATGATCAATTATCTTTTATTAACACTGATCAGATCAATACATTTCATTCACTCATGAGCTAAAAGCTTAAATATATTAAAACAACAGTTTGTGTACATCAGACAATCAATAGTGATCAATGTAAACGTTAGAAACAAAATACAAAAACACGAGAAATAATTGTGAAAATTAACAAATTAAATTAGGAAAAAATAACAAGTAAAGAAAAAAATAGAGAAAATTATGTATTATAAACAATATATACAAATAAACATTATTATTGTTATAAATAAAATAACATTAAAATAAAAAAAAATATTAAAATATTTAAAAGAAAGTTGAAGAAAAAATGGAAAAAATTCAAGTCATGTAAGATAAAAAATAAAAAAATAAAAACAAAATAAAGTAATAACAGAAATTTAAAAATCAGACCACACCTCGTACACAAGTACAAACTGACTCACTGGTTTGTTTGTTTGTTTGTTTGTTTGTTTGTTCAGAACGGGTCGGGTCAGCTGATCTTCTACGAGCGTCCGGACACTGACGGACCCAAACTGTCCCGCTACTCCATCAGTCCGACCAGCGACCCTCCGAGCCTCCAGGTAAACATCCACCTGTGTGTGTGTGTTTGTTTGTTTGTTTGTTTGTTTGTTTGTTTGTTTGTGTGTGTGTGTTTCATGCTTGTATGATGCATTTAATGTGAAGCACTTTATAACTTTTGCTTTGAGAAGTGCTGTATGAATTAATCTTTACATCCTGTCTGTGTGTGCGTGTGTGTGTGTGTGTGTGCGCGCATGCGTGTGTGTGCGCGCGTGCGTGTGTGTGTGTGTATGCGTGCGTGTGCAGGTTGTGCTGTCAGACGCTCTCGGGGTGAAAGGTGAGGTGCGGAAGGAGCGGCGGCTGTTTCTGATTGGTCAAACCAGAGTTCACCTGGACACGGTGGAGGGACTGGGACACTACATGGAGCTGGAGGTCAGACACACACACACATATATGAAACAATCAATTTATTAATCGATCAGCAGGAAATGAATCAATAATCCCAAACATTCTCTGCTTCCAGCTTATTAAATATGAAGCTTTTCTTTCTTTTATATTGTTGTGAATTAATTCAATAATGTTTTATACATAATGAAAGAAAAACCTGCTAAAATGAAAACACTCTAATAATTAATCCACAGAAAAGCCTTAATTATATATTATATATTAATCAATCAATCAATCAATTCAGTCATTTACAAACTGAGTTGATCACAAGAGGAAGGGTGTCGTGATCTGGGTGACGAGTCGCTGTAGAGCTGCAACGATTAGTCAATTAATCAATGAGTCAGTCGACAGATAATTAATAATTTTTTAAGCAAAAATGCCAAATATTCACTTCTCAGCTCCTCAGATGTGATTTTATTCTTTTCTTCGTCAAACATGACAGTAAACTGATGATTTTTGTGTTTTGGACGTATGAAGACGTCACCTTTGACTCTGAGCTGCTGTATATTAATCATTTTAATGTTAAAAAAAAAAAAGGTATTTATTAAATTAAATAGTGATTATGACGCTTTCAAGCTGTTTTTTATGAAAACAGTGTAAACGTCTCCAGCTTGAGCATCTTTAAATTCTTGTTGAGTTTCTACAGATATTAAATATCGCTGCAAACGTGTATCTAGTATAAACTGCTCATGTCAAATGAAACTTAATCAATCGGCAACTATTTTCATAATCGATTAATCGCTTTTGTAATTTGTTTTTTAAGCAAAAATGCCCAAATATTTGCTGGTTTCAGCCTCTCAGATGTGATTTTTATGTTTTTCTTTGTCAAACACATGATAGTAAACTGATTATCTTTTGGATAAAAGAAGACGTCAACTTTGACTCCTGGAAATGATAACAGGCAGTTTCACCTTTTTCTGACATTTTACAGACACAACGAATAATCAATTAATAATCAGTTGATCTTTGCTTTTTATTCATCAAATCAAGAATCAGTTTGACACCGTTCTATATAAAAGATATGTTAAAGCTGTTTCAGTCAGAGACGAGCAGGAAGAGAGAAACTTGAATCATCCTGAAAAGACAGAAGAAGAGTTGAGGAGTAAACGTGATGTGATGAAGAAACTAAACAGAAAAACACGTCCAGAGTTGTGTAAACGTCAACTCACTGACTGAATGATTTCATGTTTAGGTGGTGATGCGTCCGGAGCAGACCGTCGAGGAAGGACAGCAGGTGGGTCGTAACTTTTTATCCTCCGGCAGCGAGTAGATGCTGATGAATGAGTGAATGTTGCCGCCATATTAGTCTGAATATATTATTGGAAATTACATTTTAAAACGTGTCTCTTGAATCAATTTTGAATTAATTGGAACACAACTCGTTAATGTAATGTGTCGGAGACGCTATTTACTGTGACTGTGATGAGCTTATATAAGGCCAACGATGTCCGTCCGTCCGTGTTGAGAGGTCGTCTCACCGCTGAGTATCGTCTGTATGTTTTCCTGTACGGCGGCGGCGGCGGCGGCGGCGTCAGACCAGGTTGTAGAGTTGACGTCCTGCTGGTTCGAAGCTTCCGCTGCGTCACGTCTGTGGTAAACCAGCTGCTGAGTCCTCACATTTGCTGTCGTCGTAGAGTAAAACAGCCTGATGTTCGTTGGTAATTTTGCTTCCACACACACACTGCTGCTCAGATGCTTCGGCAAAAAATGTATTTCAAAGTTTATCTGAAGCTAATATGAAGCTTCAGCGTCCAAATGAGTCAAATCAAGTAGATATCTTTCAACGTTACAGTCTTTTTAGTGCCAAAGTCTTTTTGTTACTATACTTCCGCCACAGCTCAACATGGAAACACTGTCCGAGGAAACACAAAGAGGGAATTTGATGCTAAAAAGACTGTAAATGTGTCAGATATCCACTTGATATGACTAACTCAGACTGCTGAAGCTGAAAAGAAGCTTCACAGAGACTTTTAACTGTGGATTTTGGCCTCCATCACTCACCCTGAAAGCACATTTGAAGGATCTTTTAATATCCAGTATGAAGAGGAGGAATGATTACAGACACCTGACTGCTGGTTTAAGACTCTCTGGAGAAAACTGAGTCTCTGAAGGTTCGTGTGTTTTTCTGCCGTGAAGGAAATAAATTCCTAAAGAGCAGAAACACAGCGAGGAATGAATCATCTGTCAATCAGCCAAGAATTACTGGTGTCACTGATGAAGAGGAGTGCAAACAGACAAAATGATCAGTGGCAGGAGAGAGTGTGAGTGTGTGACTGAGAGACAAGATACACTAATGTGGGATTTACGTCCTGCTTTAACGGCGTTAGTGCTGTAACGATTAGTCCATCCACACAAAATACATCAGTAACTTTTGATAATATATGAATCGTTTTGAGTCATTGTTTTAAAGCTGTGCAGGACTTTTGTCTCCTCCTTCTGGCAGTGAGAGTAAAGGGGGCACTCGGCTGGGACTGATTGACACAGGCGTGCAGCGATATAGCTCGTTTCATATCCTGATACCGATCCTGATATGCACAATTTACCACCATAAACAACAGCAAAACACAGCAGAGACTCTCACACACTGAGCTGAAATGAAACAAATACACATACATTTGGTAAATAACACAAATAAAGACGGTCTCTACTGTGTTTTGCTGTCATCTATAGTCGTCGTCTCGCTGCTTCTCTGCTCTCTCTCAGCGCGGGCGGGGCTGAGACCTCCGTGTGTGCAGAGCAGCGCAGCAGAGGAGAGACAACTAAACTCATCGTGTTACTGGAAGTGCAATAAAAGGTTTGCAAGTAAAATGCCAAGAAGAGTTAATTTATCAATGTAACCCGCGCAAAAGATGGACAGACTCCAAACGACGAAAAATATTGCCGTCAAAAGAAATAAACGATAGAGCAAGATATGAAACGATAGACACAACCATCGCAAAATTACTCGTTTCACCGTCAGAATTTGATCAGTTCGGTCTGATAACATTTGGAGTTAACAGCCAAACAGCCAGCGCAGGAACCTGAGATTTAAAAACCCTGTATACTGTGAAACACAGAGAGATTTATCTGCCGGCGATCGGCTTAATTAGCGTTGTGTGAATGTAACAAACGTTCATTTATATGTAACTGCAGGTTTAAAGTAAAAAAAAAAAAAAATACTAAAATTCTCTGTTTCCGGCTTTTCAAATGTGAATATTTTCTGGTTTCTTTAGTCTTCTGTGACAGTAAACCAAGGTCTGGTCTGTCATTTTATAGACCAAATAACTAATCGACTAATAAAGAGAAGAATCCACAGATTAATTGATAATGAAAATTGTTGGTTTCATTTCACTTTTACGAAACACTTCAGAGATGAGGACTCTTCTTGTTTTAATAGTATAGATGTTAGAAAATAGTGTTTCTCTAATATTCTGTTCATATCAAACAAAAGTACCTGAAAGTAACTTTCATGTTTCAAATAGATCTTTTGTTTTGTTTGTTTTTCAGGTGGCCGAGCATCTGATGGAGCAGCTGGGTGTGTCGAAGGAGAGTCTGGTGACCGGAGCGTACATGGATCTGTTACTGAAGGGACACAAAGAGACATAAAACAAACACACACCTGGAGACAGAACAGAGGGGACCAGGACACAGTATTTTGTACAGCAGTGGTGGGTAAATAGCAGCTTTGGGCCTAAATCCCCCCCCCCCTCCCAGCACAAATATTTATCCCCCTGATGAAAGCGAGAAGTTTTTAATTTTCACAGTTTACATCAAAGCTTATCACAGATCTACAGAGCTGTGGATAACAGAATAAATCCCAGTGATTATAAGCTTGTTCCATCCAATCCTGAACACCGTTTGAACAGTGATGCTGCTGAAATTAAGTCTAATAAACCAGCCAGAAATTATATTTCAATGTGTGAATTCTGACACTGTTTTAATTCCACAAAATTAGCCTGTTGGACCAAAACACATCATAAACAGGCGGCGCCCGACAGAAACGCTGTGTTGATGCTGTGTTTTAATCGTGTGTGTGGATGACCAATAAATAAATAAGTGCAGAACATATAATCACGTATGAGTCATTTTTAGACAAACGAGGGTTAAAATAAGCTGTAAAGGTGGATTTCCGTTGTATGAATATTGGAATATGGACAAAGTCAAGCACATGTTTCCTGTTTCAGTGCAACGGAAACCCGATGTAACCGCACCTTTTAGTGAGTTCTTCCCTCAGTGTTATGAATCACTTTTATTCTTAGATGAATTAAAAGAAATGAACAAAACATAATAAACCTGCGTTTCCACTGAGCTGATTAACGGCCCCCCAGTGAAGAATCCTGAAAACACTGAGACCAGCTGAACCAACTGCCGACCACCGCTGTACAGTAATCTGTAATTAGAAAACAGTAAGTAGAATAAACTAACACAGTAATCAGAATACACTGTAACCAGACTAGACTGTAGTAATACACAGTAATCAGATTACTCAAATCGCATACTTCTGTATTTACACTTAACATTTTGAGTGCATAAGTGTGTTCACACTGAGAAGTAAGGAAAACGCAGTGCACTCAAAACAGTCAAAAAGTTGAGTGTGGAAATATGGACACTTCTCGCCCTCAATGGTCGCCATCTTGGCTACATAGCAGAAGGGGAGGGACCTCTTTTCAAACTGGAAATAGCAGCCAGGTACGTTGTAACTACGATGAACATCGCTACATTATACAAATGTGTTTCTTGGGTTAATTTAGCAGTCTGTAATGATTTGATAGTGCGAACGATAACACAAATGCTAACGCTAGCTAATGCTAATTTGCAATCGTAATTTCTGGTAAGTGCACAACGGCTGTGTTTGATTTGAGACGACACTACCCTGTCAAAATTTGCGCGCTACGCCAGTAATATACAGTGTACACAGTGTACTACATGAAAGTGTACTAACAGAAGTACGTGATAGACACAGCTTAGATTATACTGTTTCTAGGACATAATTCATGTGCTGTAGTGAAAGTTTTTTTTCAGTTTCGGACTGTCATGAACTGATATTGAAGCTTAAAGGGATAGTTCAGATGTTTTGAAGTGGTTATCTACAGTCAGTTAGATTTGGGTCTGTGGCTCCCAGTTTAGAGAAGCAGGTAGGAGTACCTCTGTGGACGGAGACAGCAACAAAACATACTTATCCACCTAAAAAAAAAAATCAATATCAATTCAAGTATACACTATATGTAGAATATTTTCACTGCTTTACCTTAATGTCAGACAGCCGTTTCCTTTGGCACTACATTACGTGCCAGGCAACATATTACACACGAATTACTTTTTAAAGTGGCTTAAATACATTTTGCATACACTGATCTTGGATAAGTAGCTCATATAACCCCCACGTCAAAAAATATGAACTATCCCTTTAAAGCAGAAGGAGGACATTTTGTAAATGTCATATTTTTTTCTAAATAAATGAATTTGGACTAAGAGCCGGTTTGTGTTTTTTTTTGAATGGATCCAAACAGCCGACAGTCTGCCGGCTGCTCACAACTTAAAGTTGGTTTGAAAAGATTCGTCTGAAGCAATCTGTTCATAATTATTTGTTTACCTCAACAACTGTAGCTCTGCTTGTATGCAAACAACAGATTTCAGGTTGCAAGTTGGAGGATTTTAAGAAATGCTGAAAAAAAAATACTAATAATAACTAAAACAATTTTATTTCTCTAGATAGAAGCTGTTTCCAAGCCCTCTTCACACCAACAGGGATGATATTCTGGAAGGGAAATACTTAATTATACTTTTTTGGCCTCAAAGTAGTCACATTAAAAAAAAATAGTGGAATAAGCCAATAAAATATCCAACATGTGTTGATTTTGTTGTTTTTTCCAAGAAAAAAAATACAGTAAAATACAACCTCAGTGTCCTCGATGGATTCATCAGAGTAAGTCTGATACATTTGAGATTATTTCAAGTTAAAGTTAATATCTGGTAAATGACATCAGCCATTATTTAATTAATAATACTCACAATTATCACCATTAAACCAACTTTCTTTTAGGCTTTATGACTGCAGTTTCCCAAAGATTACAATTGTTCAGGCTGAAATTCAACAAAGTCCATTTACTCAAGTACTGTGCTTCAGTAGAATTTTGAAGTACTTGTACTTCTCTACATTTCTTAGGAGTACATGTTCAATATTCCAAATACTATTAATTTCACAGCTATAGTTCCTTTTCAGATCAATATTTTAAACATAAAACATGATCAGTTTATAAAATACGGGTAACGCTTTATTTTACAGCTCCCTTAATTTTATATTAACGTCCTGGAAATTTTCTGAGTAATTTGTAAGTACTTAACGGTTTATTCTGAGGATATTTTACAGAGAGGGCGGTGCAAATTATAAGGAAAAAGAGAAGAAAGTGTTAAGTTGGTTCAGTAGTTCACACTGACAGAAAATACTTTTGTAGTTTTGTATGTCAAACTACATATTAGTGTATTTATAGGTTTTTATATATACATATACAATTTCCTAAAAGTAGCTGCTGTGTAACTGTTGTTGGGAAATGTGCTGATTACACAGTTCTTAAGAAAGGCTGCATGTAGTTTGACACACAAAACTGAAAACTAGTATTTTCTGTCAGTTAAAGAGTTAAGAGTCTAATTTAATAAGAATTTTTGCAACTACGTATGAACTCAAATATAACAAATCAGCACTTAACCAGCTAAACTAACTTAACACATATATATTTTCATATAATTTGTACCAAACTGCACCACCCTCTCTGTAAAATGTCCTGAAAATGAACCGTTAAATACCTACAAATTACTAGTGTAAAATTAAAGGAGCTGTAAAATAAGGTGTTACCAATAAAAACAACAAAAAAACACTTAAACTGTTAACGTTAGCTCTGCTTCCACAACATCAAAATGCTAAACATCAATGAATCAGTATCGACACTCCGTTAACTGACATTTCCAACAGAATAGAAACATAAAAGTAAAATATATTAAAAAGATAGAAAAAGTGTGGGTTGGATGTTGATGATGAAGAGGTAAGTTTTGAGAGACTGTTTGAATATTTAGAGGTTGGCAGCCTTTTTAACACAGTATGATAGTTTGTTCCAGAGAGATGAAGGGAGCAGCAGCTGAAATGAACCCAGGTTAGAGAGCTCGTTCCTGGGGACGAGTTAAACACCTGAACACACCTCAGATACACATGTTCAAACAGGGTTTTACTCTCCTGCAGGTGGGTGGTTACTATGGCAACCAGTCAGTCATCAGCAGGGGTGTTCAGCCTGAAATTAAAATGTAAATCCCCAAAATACAAATCTGCAGCTCAGCAGGAAACTATTATCCAACAGCGCTGAAAAAACCTCCAAAGTGACAAAAAAAAATTGAAATTGGAAAAAGGTTTTAATCTCCTGCTGCGTCTGTCTGTCAGACGTCTGATCGTTTTTCTGATCAATCCTATTAAAACAAACATGTTGGCTTCAGGTTGTGGATGGAAACACTGACTGGGGTTTAAAATATTGACGTTTCATCTGGTTACAGATCAGCTGGTGAAGATTTTTTTGCAGTTGTCAGTAGTTTTAGCTCAAAAACCAAACTGATGTCAGTCCAGCAGAGGGCGCTGTCACTCTGCCACAGGAAACCACAGCAGCGCCGCTGACTACAGGATGTTTGCATCAGTGTGTTTTCAATAAATAAACAACCTGATCTTTGCCTTCAGTTCCCCTTCAAGACATGTTTGAAAACATAAAAGATAAGCATGTTGAATCATAGTGTCTGATATGGGGGGGGGGGTTTTCCCACAAAATGGCACAAAAAAAAAATCCAAAATCTATGAATTTACAAATATTTTCAATTCTCAAAGTTTAACTGTTGGACACAAAATGTCTCACAAAACCAATTTGTCTCTAAAATGTCAGAAAATAGTGAAAAATGCTTCGTTATAATTTCATGGTGACATCTTCAAATGTCTCATTTTGTCTGATCAACAGTCAGAAATCCAAAGATAATCCATTTACTGTCTTGTATGAAAGAAAAGCTCCAAATCCTGACAGTCGAGAAACTGCAACCAGTAGATTTTTTTATTTTTTTTTAGCATTTTTGGCCAAAAAAGATTATTTGATCATCAGAATAGTTGCAAAGTGGAATTTCAGCCCAGACCCCAAAAGCCTCAGGTTTACTCCACATCATTTAGGTCTATATAATCTGATTAATCACAAATTAGTTATAATTAGCAGCAGTGAAGTTTAGTCTGAGCTCTGGCAGGTCCTCCATCCTCCAACTCCTGGTCCTGGTCTTGAGTCTGTTTCAGGACTTTAATGGTTTTTAGTTAATTTGTTGTAAAAGTTGTGTTTTTATCAAACTGCACACAGAAATATATAATAATATATAATAATCCATTGATTGTTCAGTGTATAAAATATCTGAAAAACCCTAAAAGACCAAGTGAACATATTCAGATGACTTGTTTTGTCTGAGCAACAGTCAAAAAAACACAAAGATGTTGAGTTTAATATCATGAAAAACAGGAAAACTAGCGAACGTTCGTATGTGGGGAGCTGCTACCAGAGAATTGTTCGCATTTTTGTGTTAACAATGACAAAAAGATTGATCGATTATTAAAATTGTGCCAATTAATCAACCGATCATTTCAGCTCTACAGTACTGCCATAGTAGTGGGGATCAATAGGGGGTTAATTCTGCCATGTGTGTAGGCAGATCGCTCGGTCCGTGGTCGAGAGTTTAATGGAAGTTTGCGAGTTAAACAGATTTCATCATGGAGCAGAAGCTTGTGTTGTAGCTGGACTATATATTATTGAACAGTTTTATATAGATTATAGATTAAAACCTATATTTTAATGGCATTTGATGACGTTCAACATATAACTGGATCTTCTGGACAGATTTCTTAGCTTAAACAGTGAAATCCTTTACAAAACATCACAGTGTTATAAGCAGGTTTTTAAGTGATGAAGGCTCGTCTACTTCCGCCTCCAGCTCAGATTCGTCTGTACAGCTGATGACAGTGACAGCTTCAAACTGAGGTCAACAGTCTGATTACTGCAGTCAGTGTAAACACAGTCAGTCACACTTCTGCTGCTTCCTGCCTCCAACGTCTCTGACTGACTGACAGCGAGAGCTTCATATGTGGAAAACACCCTCTTCATCTCCTTTACTTACACCAGTATTATCAGCTTAATGTACTTGAAACGTTAAAAGTACTTTTTTTTTTGCAGCAAAATGTGTTTGTGTCATATTTCCATCATGTTTTCCACATGGTTTTCCATCCTTTACATTCTCTCTGCAATGCTTTAATGGCACCAGCTGCAGATTTAGCAATAATACAAATTTTCTTTTGCAAATTATCAGGAAATTTGGTTAAAATTTGTGCTAAATTTGGACGGAAACCTGGCTGTAGACATCTGAAATTTGACAGGTACACCTGGGTTGTGGACTGTTTGTCGAACAAAACGTTTTACAGACAAAACAATCAGGCAGATTTATCTATAATAAAAATAATTGTTAGTTGCAGCCCTAAAAAGCTATAAAACTACAGCTGTCAAATAGATGTCGTGAAGTGAAAGTGTCAAGTAGCTTAAAGTGGAAAAACTTACAAAATACGTAAATTGTACCTAAAGAGGACATTTTTGGGATTTTCTGTCATTTATATCCTGTTATGATGTTGGATGTTAAACATGGTCAAAGAGGTGAACGTATGTAGAAATGCTGCCTGCAAGTCAAAAGTCAGGGTTTCAACCTGCTCTGAACGCTGAGGTTTCAGATGTGATTCAGCTCCAACAGGTACGGATGGATTTGAGAAGTTGACATTTGGGGTAAAGAAGGAGAAGAAGAAGTGAAATCCTGCCACTATAGTTTGTTTACTTAGCCTTGGAGGAAGCTTCCTGAAGCTGACCAATCAGAACAGAGGGGGCTCATCAGGAGGCGGGGCCTTAAAGAGACAGGAGGCCTGTTTCAGACAGAGGCTGAACTGAGGGGCTGCATAAAGGACCAGTAGAAGATAAATAAGGAGTTTTTAACTGGAAATCATGTAAAGATATTCCAGTAGAGCCCCAGAATATAAATATAGAGGCTGGACATATTCAGCATACGTCCTCTTTAAGTAGTATTTGAGTAAATAGTGACATTCCACCACTTCCTGCAGGTCATGTGACTACTTCTTCTTGCTCCAATTAGTCGATTCCACTTAAGAAATGTCATTGAATTTTAAGGCTGTTTTTGTTTGTGGTTTTTTTTGTTTTTTTTTCTTTTCCCAGCATGCACCTTGCTCTTTATTATTGGCCGGTGATGATGATGATGATGATGATGATGATGATGATTGGAGGATGCTGAATCTGAACCCCCGCCCCCCCCCGCCCCCCTTTCTTCTTTTATTTATTTATTTTTTGCTATTGCATCGTTGCCATGGCGACGGGGCCGCTCCTCCACACCCACGCTGCTTACCCTCTCTCTCTCTCTCTCTCTCCCTCTCCGATGCGAGAGAGAGAGAGAGTGAGTGAGAGAGGTGTGTTTTCTAACCCACGCATTGGAGTGGGAGACAACGTGCGCACACACATGTGCACACACACACACACACACACACACTCATGCACAGTGTGTGTCATGCGAGCAGTGTGTGGGCTGAACCGACCAGCCTTCCACTCATCCTGCCTCTCCTCCCTCCCTCTTCATCTCTCTCTCTCTCTTTCTCTCTTTTCGTCTCCAGATTCCTCTTCTTCTTCTTCTTCCTCTTCTTCTTCTTCTTCTTCTCCTTTTCCATCTTCCATCCTCTCTCTACCTCCCTCCTCCTCCTCCTCCTCCTCCTCCCTTCTTCCTCTTCTCCTCTCTCTCCATCAGTCGTTTCTTTTCTTTTCAGTTAATCATCATGGAGAACGAGTCGGTGATCTTCTGGGTGAGTCTCTTTGCAGCTCTGTGTGTGTGTGTGTGTGTGTGTGTGTGTGTGTGTGTGTGTGTGTGTGTTGAAGGGAATGTAAACCTGCATGTGTGTAATGTTGTTTCGGTGTGTGTGTGTGTCACTCGCTGCCCGTCTGTAACTTTAAAAGTCGTGACTACATTTTCTTTACACTTTACCTTTATTTTTTACCTTTTCCTCCCTCTCATCCCTCATTTCCTCCTCATCCGTTGCTCTTCATCATTTCTTCTGTCCTTTCCTTCATCTCGTCTATTCCTTTCCTTCTCTTCACTCCTCATTTCCTTCCCTCCTTTCCTCATTTGCTTCCTTTCCTTGCTTCCTCATTCATCCCCTCTTCTCTCTTGTCATTTTCTTCTATCCTTTCCTTCCCTCTTTTACTATCCTCCCTTCTTACCTCTCTTCATTTCCTTCTCTCCTGTCCTTGTTTGCTTCCTTTCCTCGCCTCCTCTCTCCTTCTCATTCCTCCCATCTTCTCTCTCATTCATTTATTCAATAATTTCCTTTCCTCTTTTTCTTGTTCGCCTTCTTTCCTTTCCTTGCCGTCTCTCCTCTCGTCATCTCCTTGCCTGCTTTCCTCGTTTGCCTCCTTTCCTTTCCTTCTCCGATCTCTTCATTTCACTCCCTCTTTGCCTCCTCTCTCCTTTGCTTCTCATTCTTCCCTTCTTCTCTTGTTTGTCTTTCATTCTTTCCTTCATCGTTTCTATTCCTTTCCTCCTCTCCTAGACTCCTTTTCTATCTTTCCTTCCTTTCCTGTCTTCATTTCGTTCCCCCCCTTTCCTCGTTTACTTCCTTTCCTTGCCTCCTCTCATCACTTCATTTCCTTCCCTCTCCTCCTTTCCTCTTCTCTCTTTCATTTCCCTCCCTCGTTAGCTTCCTTTCCTTTCCTTCTCACCTTTCTTCATTTCCATCCTTCCTTTCCTTGTTTGCTGTCTTTCCTCGACTCCTCTCTATTTTCCCTTCCTTCTCATTATTTCCTTTTCTTTTCCTCTTTCTCTTCTATCCTTTCCTCCATCTCATCTTTTCATTTTCTTTCCTTCTGTCATCTCTTCATTTCCTTCCAACTTTTCCTCATTTGCTTCCTTTCCTTTTCTTCATTCTCATCTTTTTTTCTCATTCATTTCTTCTACCTCTCTCTCTTCATTTCCTCTCCTCACCACCTTTCCTTTTCTTCTCTATCTTTCAATTCATTTCCTCTGTTCTTTCCTTCATCTGCTCTGTTCCTTTCATTTCCTTCCCTCGTCTCATACCCTTCAATCCTCTCCTCATTTGCTTTTCCTTGTCTCCTCCTCTCTCTCCCTTTTATTTTCCCTCCTGTCTCCTTTCTCTCTCTCTTTCCATTCATTACTTTTATCCTTCCTTCATCCTCTCCATATCTGTCCTTTCCTTCTCTCCCCCAACGTAATTTTTCTCCATCCATCTGTCCTCGTCCTTCCTCTTTTTTTCTTTCCACTCATTTATTCTCACCTTTTATCACCTCCTCTCTTCCTTTCCCCACTTTTCATTTCCTTCCCTCCTTCGCACTTCTCTTCTTTCCTTTATTTTCCATCTCTCTCATCTCTTTCCCTCTCTCTGGGTCGTCTTTATTTCCTGTTTCTGTTTCCTCCAGCATCACTGTACCGTCCACTGTGTGTGTTATGTAAGCGCAGCAGCGAGTGTGTAGGCCGTAGTCTCAGACCGTCTATCTAAAGAGATGATCTGCCCAAAACACTTCAAACAGGAAGTGGATTTGCTTCTTCTGTAGCACCGGGACTCTTTAACATCACTCGGGTTGTCATGGAAACGTGTTCAACCCAGCACTGTGACAGCTGAGTGACTTTACCTCAATATGTCAGTGGTCAGAGGTTAAACTGCATCGCCGTGATAGCGAGAGCGAGGAGGCTAAATCTGCTTTTTACATATACAGCCTGAGTTTTTTAACAAATGCACCTTAAAGACTACATTTCCCATGGTGCAGCCTGTTTTCTACCATGATACTGCACTTATGTTATAATTCACTGCAAAGTCGTACAAACATGAAAACCTGCAAATACCATTTTCCCCTCAATTCAAAGCTAAGATGATGAACGCCGTCTAGCAACAGGAACTTGAAAATAAAAACTATCCTGAGAGCCACATGACTCATAACTGGTCGATTAATCTGTCAATTATTTCCTTGATTAATCGATCAGTTGTTTCATCTTATAAAATGTCAGAAAATGGTGAAAAATGACGATTACTGTTTCCCAAACCCCAAGATGACATCCTCAAATGTCTTGTTTTGTCCCGAACAACAGTCCACAACCCGAAGATATTCAGTTTACTGTCATAGAGGACTAAAGAAACCACATCTGAGAGGCTGGAATCAGAGAAATTGATTAATTGATTATAATACTATAAATAGTTGGCAACTAATCAACTAATGGTTGCAGATCTACCTGCATGAATCTGGATGTTATTTTAAGAACTGAATATCGGACTCCAAAATGGCGTCCATTAATTCCTGTGAAAGTTGCTCACCCAGTTCATATATTAACACAGTTTCTGTCCAATGACCTCCTCAGAATGTGGTCGTGGCTGTTTGAACCAATCAGGACCAGGGAGCAGAAAGCAAACCAGAATGACTGAGAGCTTAGGAGAAGATCAACATGGGAAGTTGTTTTTGTGCCCAAAACTGCACAAATCGCTTAATTAATAGATGGAAAACATTCATTATCCCAAGAAGGAAATTGGTTAGCTCAGAGATTTGGTCAGAGTCCTGGATTTTATGAAGGAGTTGGATGTTTTTACTCTGAAACTGCAGGAAGAAATGCTTGTTTTAAAGAGTAACAACACACTAAATCATTTAATTTACTCTTCACACAATCACATAAGTCTATGTTTGCATATGATGTTAATTACAAGTGATTTTTCCAACAATATAGATAAAAAAACTACTTTTTCTGCTTAAAATTAGCTTGATTCTGTCTGCTTGGATTTGAACATTGAGTTAGTGATTTAATAGGCAAGACTCCGAGGTATATTTCATATATAAGCTGCCACACCGAGTATAACTATCAGATCAGCGGCTAACTGTAGCTTCAGTTTGTGCCTCTCACACAGAGCTGCTGGTAGCGTCAGCAAGTCTGATAAGAGACGGCAGACAGAAATTATTCATTAAAAATATGAAGCAAATTCTTTGCATTTAACAGTTGATGAGTTGTTCTGAAGACTGAGAGCAGGTGATGGATTTGGAAGACTGTCAGTTGTGGTAAAAAAGCTCTTTGGGGATTATTTTGGTTTCCTGATATGATCTTTGAGAAATGGGCTTGTCTCTCTTTCCTGACTGCATTACTGTAGATTATAACTTGATCTGTAGTTTGCTTTCCCTCCATCGTCTCTCAGCTTTTCAACAATTGCAGCAGTTTTTCATGGTGATTTGCAAATGAATTGCCTTTTTTTTTAAATTTGTGCAGGAGCAACTGTATCTAATGAAAATCTGAATTTATCATTAAAATCAGTAACAAGGTCATCAGCTAAGCCAGTGATGGATAGAGGAAAGGTATTCATCAGATTTGAAAATCTGTCAAAATTGTTAATGTTACGCTTCACAACATTCATTTGATGTAGATAGAGTGATGTTAAAAAAGACACAAAAATGATCAGAAACAGGGATTTTAGCAATGGATGAAATGTCAACATCAATACCCCTATTAATAACTAATTCCAGTGTATTTCCATGAATGTGGGTGGCACTCTGTACATGCTGAACAAGACTGAGACAAGCAACGAGATCCAGGAAATCCAAAGCCCTCATATCAGTGTAATCGTTCAATAATCGACATGAACATTAAAATCATCATGTAAAATTATTTTATCATGACTGGTAAGAACAATGGACACAAAATCCTAGCGCTCAGATGTCATGTTTGGGGGCTGATAGACAGTCACAGTGAGTACAGGCTGGTGTGCTTTGATAATATTACAAAATTGCCAAAAGAACACCGAGTGCAGGTAAATCTTGATTTAAAAAAAATTGTGGTGATCCCATCCCCTCTTATTTTGTCTACTGGAGATGAAATTAGGAGAAGACTACGCCAGGCTTCAGTTAAAAAGGAAAAGCTAAGACCATGTTCAGAAATGAATATAAAACATTTGCTAGAGAGGGATCTAATCTATCAGAAGTGCTAACATTATTGGCTCATGTTTGAGCCTCACCGGGACTGACTGTTTTTCAGTTTTCACTAAGTTGCATGTGTTTCCACCATAATGAGGAACTGATGTGAAGTTAATGCGCGAGACCGAGCTGTTGTTCAGAGCACCCTGGTATTTCTTTGTGTTATTGCGACAGCTAACTATGACAGGAATGGAGAATATGTCACAGCTGTTGAAATGTAGTAGGAACAGGCAGGTATTCCTATGGATTGACGTTGCGAAATGACTGAACTACGACCAGTTCCTACATGTCGTAGATGTCTTTGATCTTTCGGCGGTTTACAGGACTTCGGTGTGAGTTCTATATTGTGGGCTGATAGTTGTTTACCTTCTCTGTTGAGATGAAGTCCATCCCGTGCAAAGAGATTGGGTCGTTTCCAGAAAACAGGGAAGTTATCCACAAAAGGAATTCCCATTGCATGGCACAATCCTTTTAGCCAGATATGCAGCTGGCACATCCGGCTGAATTTCACATCTCCAAATCCAGGAGAAGGCAGGGGTCCGGAAATAACACACTGTTTTCCAGACTCCAGGACAGTGTCAATCACAGCTTTAAAGTCATCCTTGTTGGAAGCTTAACATCATTAGATCCAACATAGGTGACCACTGAGGACGCGGAAAGATTATCCCGCAGCAGTTCGTGAAGCACTGAATTAATGTGGAGTACCGAGCTGAGTCGGGATAGGAGAAGGTTTCTGTGTTAGGACAGTAGACGTGCCGGACCATGGATGAGCCTAGAATGAGACCAGAGGCAGAGGAGAGCACGTTGAGAGGGTCCCCTCGAGGTTTCATTGAGGGGGGTCCCTTGTTTTCATTATATATGCTTCCACTTGGAAACATCATTAACCATCACCATGTCAATTACCATTTTTATGCTGATGATACACAATTGTACATCTCAGTATCGCCAAATGAGCCCAATTCACTGCATGCACTGAAATTCTTTTAATAGGACCCAAAACAGTAAGATTAAAAACGGCAATCAATGCTTGGTGGTCTTAGCAAACAGATTAAAACACAAATCACAAACATGGGTTTCATTTTAGTCTCATTTTAACAAGGTCATCAACACCTTTTTCATCTCAGAAATATTGCCAAAGTCAGAGCTTTTTTAACGGAGAGATGCTGGAATGCTTTTATTACTAGCCGTTTAGACTATTGTAATTCTCTTTTTACTGGTTTACCTAAAAGGTCTAAAAGAAAACTACAGCTAGTTCAGAATGCTGCAGCCAGAGTCTTAACTAAAACAATTGGCTAACTGTATCTTTCAGAATCGATTTTAAAGTTTTTACTTGTTTATAAAGCTTTAAATAATGACATTGTACGTGAACAGGAGATTTATTCCATTTCTGTGGCAGTAAACACAACACACAGGCCCGCTGATAACTAACTGTGCTATATTCAGAGCTTTACAAGAGCCTCTTGTAGTAGAGCCGCTAGCTCAGCTACAACACAGGTACCATACAGAAGCTTTTACAAAAGGCCATGAATGTGCTTCTAATGACTTTCAAAGCTCTAGCGGACTCTGTGTGTTTCAAGCGCGGACACGAAGAGTCTGACAGCAGCTGCTCATGGCTGGTTAGCTCTTACTACCAGCTGTACATCTCTGTTCATGCTACACTGAGCGGTGGTCAGTCTGTGTCCCCTTACCTGCCGCATCACACACTACGTAGCCGTATGAGTCCTGTGCAGTCCACTGCTGCATTTTTAAAAAAATGCTGGGATGGAGGAAGCTAGCAGAACTTCAATATAGTAGATGAGAAGGAGATAGTTCCCCTTTAAGGGACAAAACAGGAAATGGAACAAATGAAAAAACTGGTAATAAGATCAATAGGCCGTATTTTGTAATGAACTGAACCTCACAGCTTGACGAGGCAACATGCCGAAACGAAGAAACAATGTTTTGAATGGTGACGTGATCAATTAGCTCAGGAAAAAAAAAAGAACAAATTACATAGTCAGTGACTATGTATCTTTGAATTTTGACAAAAATGATTGGAATAAATTTCCACCTCTATTTTAACACTGCATTTTTGGCCATTTTTCCATGAAACGCTGCCATCAAACCAAAATGTCCAATTGTACTCAATAAATATCTTAATCTAATTAAGGTTACAGTAATATTTATCCATATCATTCATGTTCTCCAGAAAATGAGTGCTTTCGAGTTTAATTATTCCTCTAGTTAGTCTCTACAAATAACTAAATCATCGATATATTGTTCATTTCGTCCAACACATACATGTGGTTGGCTGTGATGAACGTTTCCTCCTCTGTTGGATGCTTGTGGGGCTTTTAATCTTGCTTTTATGTGAGAAGAAGGAAACTCGACAGATTCTCCTCAATTTTTAGGTTTCCAGTGATGTGTGAAACTTGACAAGATAAAGTGTGTGTGTGTCAGAAAGAGAGAATACAGTGTGTGTTATCAGCTCCTGCCATTGGTTGCCATGGTAATGGCCAAGGGAGCTACATTTCCAGGACACACACACACACACACACACACACACAAATCCCGTTCACATCTAACAATGGAATGAAATGCATCTTGGATGATCTGACCACAACTGGACAGCTTCACATCCAGCTGAAACGTATGGAGGTCGTATCAGAATCTGGTCATTCAGATTCAGTGAGAATTAAGTGCAGCGTGACCGCAGATACATGATGAATGCAAATGTAGTCCAATGCTTTCTCAACTTCACTACATGTTAGGAAGTACTGGAAAATAACTCATGCAGTCATGATGCAATAATCGCCTGAAGACCGATTAAAATCATTAATTAACCGTGAAAGTCTGAATTTAAAATGTGACTTAAAGGACTGCCTCGTATTTTCCCGTGTCAGTCTTAATACCACCCTCACATGCCGTAAATGCATTGAAACAGTGGTGTCACACTAGGGAGGGATCACTTAAGTCTGGGCAGACCATGGATGTATTAAGGAAAGCTGGGTGCTGTGTTCAAAGATGGCGCCCATTCATCCCTATGAATGTTGCTCAGTGGTGTGTGAAGTCAAAAAAAATTCGCCATGTGGAGCGTCCTGGTAGCCGAATGGTTACTGTACATGCCACATATCCGCAATGTCCTTGGTTTGAATCCAGCAAGGGACCTTTGTTGCTTATCATACGCATCTCTTTCTTACCTTGTTTCCCGTTGGCGTCTTCACCAATAACTGTCCAATAAAGGCAAAAAAATAATCAGAAAAAAAAACCCAAATATCTGCCATGTTTCCGCTGGCTTCCTCATGTTTCTGTGTTTTTGGGCCCATAGAGCATAGGTAGTTTGGCCCATACAGCTGCTTTTGGCAGCCCCAGGATTCTTTCAGTTTTATATGTAGCCATATATCACACCATTAATTGGTTGGAAAAAGCTGCTTCCCATTACTTGGGAGCAGTGCGTTGTTGTTATGCTTTCATTGTGGCAAGAGGTCAGTGGGTCATGTTATCAAATGTTAATTTTCACAAAACTGCACACTTGTAACTGTAAAATCTTTGGTTACTTTCCACCTCTGTCCACAGATAATTCTGGAAAAGTAAAATCTGATCACTAGAAGTCAGTTTTCAGTTCAATTTAATTTTATTTATATAGCGCCAAATCACAACAGAAGTTATCTCACTTTTCACATAGAGCAGGTCTAGACTCTACTCCTTATTTTACAGAGACCCAACATTCCCCCATGAGCAGCACTTAGTGAAAGTAAACCTTGAGCAGAACCGGACTCTAGGTGGGCGGCCATCTGCCTTGACCAGTTGGGTTGAGAGAGAAAGAAGGATGGAGGGGGAGAGGGGGGAGAGAGACACAGAGAAGCATAAAAACAACGATAATAACAATAACAACAACAATAATAATAGAAATATGATTAATAATAATAGCAGGCGTGGGCATCAAGCAGGACTACAGAAGCACAGGGTCCACAACCACGATCCATGGAAGCTCATGATCCATAACCAGGCTGTCCAGGACCATAATCCATAGGGACCTGTGAGATGAGAAAGCACAAAAACTCTGGGGAAGAAGCCAAGTTAGTAACATGCATTAATGGTATATGAATGCGTTCAGATGGAGAGAAGGAGAGAAGAGCTCAGTGCATCATGGGAAGTCCCCTGGCAATCTAGGCCTATAGCAGCAGCAGTCAAATCACATTTTAGATTTTGATGTTGGGTCTGTTTGAATTGGATCTCTACACAATCTGGATAGGTCTCAATCCAAGATACAAGTCAGCTACTGAAAAATAACACTCACACACACACACAGTCATACAGTGGTTTTATTGTGTGCGTGTGTGTTATCAGTGCTGTCCAGCTTCTCAGCTTTTTCCTGCCAAACATCCGTTTCCTTGGTAACCCAGACGGGAAACAGGAAGTGTGAGTCACAGGAAGTAGTTCTAATCTTTGTCAAGTGTTTTGATTTTTGGATTTCTTTTTTTTTTTTGTTCTGAATGGCCTTCTGTCTGTGTTACCATGGAAACACCCTGATTTCACAGACCAGTTGGCTAGCATGATGTCAGCAAACTATTAGCAAACTACCAGCTGGCTACCAGTAAGCCAACAACAGTCTGCTAATAGCTGACTGAATGTTAACAGCTGTCTACAGAGATGCTTGTGGCTAACAGCCAACTAGAGTGATGTTATTAGCTATTAGCAGGCTATCAAATGGCTTCACTTAGCTACTGGCTGACTATCATTAAGCTAATAGTCTTCTCAGGGATGCATAGTTCCGTATTTGTTTTTTTATATATATACAGGATTGTACCGTATTTATTGTTCGTTGTTCTTTTTGCCTATATGTATGTTTGACTAAAGTTTAAACAGCTCCACAAACAAGAGGGGTTGATGGTCCCTCAAATAAAATGTGTTAACTTTTTGTCTGGTTAGCAAGTGAGCTACCTGGCTTGCAAATACACACCTATCTTAGTGGGTTGTTATGGCTCGCTAACATTAGCATATTATCAGCTAGCTCGCACATTACGTGTTTACTCACTTGTTACTCACTTTCTTAACTAGAAAAGTAGTCTCCACGTCAGTAAATTTCCTGCACCACCCATTTCACAAGAATGTGCAGATGAATTACACTTTGCCACTTTCTGGTCTGACAAGGCACCAGTGTGACACACGTCAAACTGGGAACCTGCAAGTTGTAATATCTTTGGAACATTTTGAAAAACTTACCCTCCATACTGAAACAACCAAAAATATAAAACTTAAACAACAAAATGCCAACAATTTGAAAAAGTGTATTTTGACAATTGTGGCCAGTTACTCCTCTAGCACAGTAAAGTTGTTTCCCTTTAGCCAATCATACAGTTCAGTTGTAGTCAGATATACTGTATCTTGGTGTTCCTGTTGCTTAAAATAGTAGCGTTTTTAATTAAGAATCATAAAGGCTTGCTGATAATCAAGGCTAATGGTAATTCCTGGTCTGCTGCATTGAGGTACTCATCTCAGAATAGAAACAGGAAGATAAATCAATATGTAAAACTTTACATAATACTACCAGCATTTGAGACAAGTTTCATGGCTCTTACGGTTGGCCTTGTTGCCATGCTAACCGCTACAACAGCTTCATGTGTTAGTTGTGTAACTGACTCAACCTGAAATGGCCTCCACAAAATGAAACTGACTCAATCCTGATTCAAACTGCAAGACAGCACACTCTGTCGTCTCTGTATACCCTCCACTATTTTTCTGATATTTTTTTCTTTATCTTTTCCCCCTCCCCTCCCTTCCCTTCCCTCCTTCACATCCTGGCCTCCCTCTCCTTTACCTCCCACCCGCCTCCTCCCTATCTTCCTCTCACTCTTCCTCCCTCTTTTCCTCCCTTTCTACAGGATGGGCAGGGCAGCTCCCAGAATACAATCTGAAACTCTGAGACCTCTCACTCTACTGCAGGATTACTACACAATAACTACAGTTATACTACAGAAACTACTTTACCGTTTGATGTAAAACTACTTCATCTACTGAAGATTCTGCTCATTCTACAAGAGGAACTACAACATCTACGGAAACTTCATCTACTGCAGAAAGTACTCATTCTGCTACTGCTACAAGTACTCAGTCAACCACAGGATTACAACAATCCACCAGAAACTCTCCTGAAAGCTGTTCAACTGAGGTCCAACCAATCAAAAACCAGAGACCCAAGAATCTCAGACTGGACCACAGCAGAAACCATAGCCAGAGCCAGTATTGGACCAGTATACCAGTCAGACCAGGCCAGGACAGACCAGAAGAGACCAGTAGAAATCAGTAAAGGCCATTGGAAAAGTTTGATGGGACTGCTGACGTTAGGTAAGTGTGTTGGTGTAACTGCAGTGTGTCTTATCTGTGTTACTAGAAGTGTTTGGAGGTTTCTTCTCTGGAACTAAACTGTGTTGTTTATAGAACAAGTCAATTTAGAGCCAATCAATATTGAACAAGTAATTAAAGAAGCAATTGGATTGTTAGTTTAGGTGCTACTGGTTAGTTTGGAACCATTTTATAACCTATTGCCCTAAACAGAAAACCTAGTTTTTAGTTTCTTTAGTTTCAAAACTCATATAGATGTGCTGGTTTATCGTTTCTATTATATACTGTGGTAAAATATTCTAGAGCGATAGATAGATAAATACTTTACCCCAAAGGGAATTTAAAATGCCACAGCAGCCACCTGACATTAATCAAATAAAAATCCAAAAACAGCCAAGAAACACATGCAATTAAAGGCTAAATTATATACACGCAAATGTATAAAATATGAAAATATTATCAGTACAACAGATGTGATGGATAATGCAACAAACAGATGTAATTGCAGGCTAAATTATATAAACTAGCTAGGAGTATGTATGCACATCCGAACTGAAGAGGGCTGGTGCTGGGCTGGAAGTGAGCGAATATCGAAATAAACAGCTTGCACACTGCAGGGCTCCAATGTCCACTTATAATTGATTCATTGCAGCAATGTGACGTTTCAACAGAGCAGTGGTTCTTGCGCTCCAGAAATCAATGAAAAATGAATGAATTTCCAAAATATGAATATGTACATATGAGTGTGTACAATCTAAGAGACACTGAGCCGCTTTTAATGCATTTAATTTGATTTCCAGTCAACTGTCGTAAACTTTTTGATGTTATTTCTTATGCAGAGTTCAACAAAGTTGCAACATACAGACCACTGTCAATGAATAAAATCCAAGGTTATCATGGCGTGAAGTAGTGTATATATATATATATATATATATGTGTATATATATATATATATATATATGTATATATATATGTATGTGTGTGTGTGTGTGTGTGTGTACTAGTATATATGCCAGTACATATATATATATATATATATATATATATATATATATATATATAATAGTAAAATTTAAGGAAATTTCGGTGATTATCCTGATGATAGTATTTACCGTGATATTTTTACCTACGATAACCGTAGCGTGAAAATTTGATTTGAGTGTTTAGTTAAATTTAGTGGTAGACCAAAAAAAAAATGTTTTGTTTTTTTTTCTGGAAATGCAGCAAGATTAAAATATAATTTAAGTGTCTATATTTTTAGGATGACATTACTAAAAATATAAATGCTGGCTAGCCCGGTTATTTTACTCTAAAATAACCTTTGTGTACATTGTAATGGCTTGATTCTCATGATGTAGACATTTTACATGTTGTGCAAAGACAAATGTTCAACCAATTTACACATTACCCAAGTTGTTACAAGCTGAGATATTCCTGAAGTTTAAATGGTGCAACAAAATTTAGTAAATCACTAGTCTGAAACTAGCTAGTAGTTGGTAGTAGCTAATAGAATTTTAGGAGGAACTTTACATACAAACGTGATTGATTTACAATCAACACAATCCATATTTTTAAAGTTGAACCAGTTCAAATTAGAGCTGGTTATTTTCTAATCAATTGGTTAAGGACTACTTAATTTAGAGTCAGTTTAGTGTCATTTAATGTGTAAATGAATCACTAAGTTTGTGCATAAAGTCCCTCCTAAGTTCTTAGTAACGACTAACTAGTCTCAAACCAGTGATTTACTAAATCAGGTTGCACCATTAAAACATAAGAAATGTCTTATCTAGTGAACACTGTAGTAATGTGTAAATCAGCTGGGAAACATCTGAAGTACCGTTCAAGAAGGAGCAGCCAGCTAACAGGAAGTCACTGTTAGCATCACAAGCTGTAACATAACTTCCAAAAATAACAGTTTTAGGTGCCAAAAGATAAAATAAATTTAAATGCCAATTCTATGTAAAGGTAGGTCTGATTTTGTTTTATTTCTATTTGCACACCTCGATAAATATGTGTTTTAGAATTAGTAGTATTCATGCAATTGACAGTGAGAGGCAAATATCAGATTATGCTAAGCTAACATTATTTGGACATTTAATCTAATGTTATTGGTTTTGTAATTGGAGGTTTGGTGTGTTTTTTGTGTGAAGTGTAAAGTGTCAGGTCAGATATGTCAAGCATATTCCAAGTTACCTCTTTACTCTTCAATCTAAACAGCTCAGATATTAGCAAGCTAACATTAGCATTGTCAGTTCACTCAGCTAGCAGTTCCACCTGGCAATTAGTAGCTGTAAACATTTAGTAACAACTCATCTCTACATAACAACTAGCTTGTGTGGTGCAACCACTTTTAATTTAGTGACGTGTAAATCTGCTCTCAGTAAATTGGAATATATGAACAGTGACTGCAACTGGCTCCAGATTATTTAGCTTAAACACTCATTTAAGAACAAGTCAGTTAGGAACCATTTAGTTTGGTATCAGTATTTTTTCCAGCCAGTTTAGTTTAAACCTGGTAGCTCCAGTGCTATACATGATTTTAAGTTGGCCTAAAACAGCAGTATGGTCCCTTAAGCATCCAAGGTTCTGATAAACATCTAAATGATGACATAGTTCTGCTGGATCCTTCACTCCTTCATTTAGTCCTTCACTATGTTCCAGGGATATTAAAGGTCCTTGAAGTCTTTTTATATCTCAGTCTTTCAGTAGTACAAATGACTTCCAGCTGGCTGACATACTCGCCACAAAACACCAACCTTGAATCTCTTTGCTGGCTTAAAGAGGTGAATCTGCTTTTCTTCCTCCATTGGAACGTGATTAAATAGCTCTTACATCATGTTCTCATGGGCACACAGTGAAAGAAGTACGTCAGCAGCAGCTGAAATACTCCGTCAACGTCAACAGTAGACGCTGTGAAATGTGGTGCAGATCTTCAGGAGTCCCAGAGGCTGAATCTTAATGACTCTGGTGATCCCCTGAATTTTCGCTTAAACTTGTCCATCGTTTGCTCTCACCAGAAAAACAATAGCATTAGTCATTTGTTCAAATGTCCAAAACAACCTACGTTTACCTGACAAGGGCCTTTTATGACCATGAGAGTTACGACTATTTTCTGTTAGAGGCAAAGATGGAATTGCATCTTGATTATTTGTCTAACAAAGCCTGTGAATTTGTCACAGCAGATTGGTTTCTTTACTTGTTTTCGTCCAAGAGTCAATATTGTTTTCCTTTAAAGGGGACCTAGTCTGCACATTTCCATGTTTACATTTTTATTCTGGGGCTCTACTGGAATATCTTTGCATGATTTCCAGTTAAAAACTCCTTATTTATCTTCTATTGGTCCTTTATGCAGCCTCTCAGTTCAGCCTCTGTCTGAAACAGGCCGTTTTAGCTCCTGTCTCTTTAAGGCCCCGCCTCCTGATGAGCCCACTCTGTTCTGATTGGTCAGCTTCAGGAAGCTTCCTCCAGCTCTGGAGGCTACGTGAACAAACTATAGTAGCAGGATTTCACTTCTTTTTCTTGTTCTTTACTCCAAATGTCAACTTCTCAAATCCATCCGTACATGTTGGAGCTGAATCAGATCTGAAATATGAGAGTGGACAACACATTGAAACATAAAGCCCTGGTTTTTGACTTGCAGGGATCATTTTTACATACGTTCACCTCAAGTTTCATAAACTCTGACCATGTTTCTGACACCTGACATCATAACAGGATATAAATAACAGAAAATTAAAACTAAAAGCACAATATGTCCCCTTTAACCATGACCACAATTATTTCCCAACAGTATCCAAGTAGTTATTATGTCCCAATTTTTCCCCAGTGTTAACTAATTAGCTTTTGTGCATCAATTTTTTTTTGTTTAATCATTTTTTATGGGAGTGGAGCCCATTATGCACAAATCATTGACGAATATCCAAAGTTATTGATACAAATACAACATAAAGATAATTTGTGAATATACAAATCTAATACAGACACCATTCTCCTCTTAAGAATTGTAGAAAAAAAAAGACTTAAAAAACAAAAAAAAACCTCCCAACCCACCCAGCCTAGACACCCAAAACAAAACCAAAGGATCCTGCATTATGGTGGTAACAAAAATATGTAAATAGCATTAGACTCTGTTTGTTGTCTTCTCCAAATATTGAATGAGAGTTTGGCAGATGGCGTCGAATAGATTCACCTAATCACTTCTAATATATTTAATCCTCTCCACCTCAAGAGTATTGACAAGATCATCAAGCCACATTAGGAATGTCTTTACCTTTCCACAACATCACCAAGCATTTCTTAGCTGACATAAAACAATAGTTGATAAGTCATCTATGAGCCAGTGTGAGGTTGTTTAAAGTCTCTGAGGTATTAAAAATAATGGTTTGCGGCTCAGGCTGAATTCTTGAGTCAAGAATTTCCAAAATTATATGGAAAATGTAGCATCAGTGCTTCTGGATCTTAGGACACATTATATAACAGTGTACTATAGTCGCCTCATTAGACTGGTACTGGTCCCATAGAGAGGAAACAAAGGGGAACCATTTATTTATCACAGATTTGGAGGGGTGTAATCTATGTACAATTTTAATTTGCATTAGACAGTGCCTGACATTAATAGAGCATTCATTCATCTGTGTTAAACTATAATTCCATTGTTCCTCTGCAATCTGGATATTGAGATCTTTTCCCCATTTCTCTCTTACGCGGGAAGTGTCCACCGTTTCATCCTGCAAAGCCGTATAAAGGTTGGATACCCGGCGAGGAGTATTTGGTGAGAGTCTGACAGTGGATCTAAGTGTGGAGTCGGTTATAGTCTCATAAGATGGTATGAACTTCCGAACATTGTCTCTTATCCGAAGGTATCTGAAGAAGTTAGATCTGGATAACTTTGAATTTGTCAGCTAGTTGTTGAAATGAAGCAAAATCTCTGTCAATGTATGAATCTAGAAATGTCTGAATTCTGGCATTTTCTCAAATTTTAAAAGCGACATCTAACGTGGATGCTGCAAATGAAAGGTTTCCATAAATTGGGGTCAGAGGAGCTAGAGAGCTTAAGTTGCTTAACTGCTTCCAGTAGTGAATTGATGCATATGTTATTTCATTACTATGGTATTAAGATTTTGGAGGTCAGGAAAGAGATAGGAGAATAGCCCCTCTTTCTAGAAGTAGCCTTTTATGAGTAGAAGAGTGAAAATAAAACATCCAGACACAGACGTTCGCAGCACAACAGTAGCAAATAAAATTTTGTGTCTGAATCTGACAAAATCATAAACGGTTAAACAGGCTTTATGGATTTAGCTTTCTGTTCTTTTTAAAGTTTAAAGTTTATTGTTGGAGCATTTGATAACAGCACAGTTCTGTCAGCTGGTGTTTTGGTGATTAGCAAGTTAAAACATGGGCTACTTTTGTTGGAAAAGTGTAGTGGTTTAAATTATATATCCTTTGTTTCAACTGCATTTCGGTATCTAAATTTGGATCTGTAGCAGTTTCTACGGGACATCTTGGTATTGTATTTTTGTCAAAATCCGTAGAAAAGTGGCTAAAACATGAAATAATTTGCACACAATATATATTATATTTTATATAATGATGGTATCTTGTCATTACTCCAGTAATATCTACAACCTATTTTAGTTTATAGAATAGTCTTGTTGTTATTAGTTGGGAACAAAGTCAACGCTCCTCAAAAAGTTAAACTCCTTCATGTTTCGTTTTTTCTCTCACTCTCACTTTTTGTGCATCAAATACACAATTTGCATTTTTGGACGTGAAGCTGATTTTTTCATTCTGATCACCTCATGAGTACAACAGTCAGACTGTGATCATTGTCATCTGGCAACACAGACGCTCTTCTCACTATCAAGGAACATCCAGTCTTTCTGAATTATGCAAGAGGACATTTCAGCTTTTCATCATTTTTCCTACAATTAAGAAAATTTTTTAAAAAGTTAGAGTTAAAAATGTAATTTTTCAAATATCAAAATGTATCTAAGAAGTGGTTTACCATCTCATTTCTATTGTGGAATTCTTGATGTCCTTGTTGTGGGTCTAACACACGTCTTACAGGATTTTATTACAAGACGTCAGCATAACTTCTCTTTAACTGTAGAGAACAAATCATTCAGGGTCTCTCTCCTGCATAAATGCTCACTGTGCCTGTAACACCAAAAACAAAGTCGCTTCCACACACATACTTTGACAACTTCTCTTCCACTTACACCAGATTTTATTCCTAAACCTACCGATGCCTGGATACACAACAAACATTGCGAAGCCCGAAGCGAACTGAAAACAGATTACAACTGTCAACCATGTCAAGTGACAAGAATTACAATTTAGCCAACTATGTTCAACAGTTTCAGTATTTATGACGTTGTTTTTGGAGATCATATTTACGTTTGTCATATCTGTTACAATGAGGACGTAACAGTTATGCTAGCAGCCAAGCTAATTTAGCAAGTTATTAAGCAGGCAACGGGCATATCACATGTAACTATAGCCAACGAAATAAATATAGTATTTGAAGAGTCGATAATCGATTAATAGTTTAATTGTGGCACAATCGCCATTTCCTGCTTTCCAAAATATGAGAATATAACACTTTTCTCAGTTTTATATCATTGTAAATTGATTATTTGTGAGTTCTGGACCCTTTGACGGATAAAACTCCCCTCTTGTGTATTTTTATCTAGTTTTTATTGCACTCTATTTTATTGTTATTTTTAAATCAATTTTACTTGATTAGATTTTCATAATTTTTATTTCTGGCGTTAATGCATTAATGTTTTACTGTTTTCTGTCTACATTTGTTTTGTCTTATTATAAGAGAAGAAATTCAATTTACGATATAAAAAGAGAGAAAATTTCCTCACATTAGAGAAGATTATTTTTCTGCTTACAAATATGGGCTTTTAATTAATTAAACAATTAATATCATAAAAACAATTGTCAGATGAATCGATAATGGCAATAATCCTTCGAGTTGCAGCTCTAATTTTAACTGAATCTAGATCTAAAACTAGTTCTCTGAGATGAAACACTAGAGCCATGTGGGCGAACGTCTTCTGGAGCATTTTGAGAGTTTCAGTCTTATTTCCAGAAGATTGTAGCTGCAGTTCTGTTCAGGCTGTGTAGGAGGACAGCGGCTCTGCTCAGGACAAAAACGGGAAATGATCTGAATGGTGACCTCTGAGTTATTTCAGGATGAAGCCTCCCGCTGCTCGAGCCGAACAAGAATTTCACCTTTAAACAAGACAATGATCTCAAGCCAGAATCGGACGAACGCTGGCTTCAAACAGGACGCTGAACGTCCCGAATCAGATCAGACCTGAAGGAAACTTGAGCACAGACCCGAGGAGACGTTGTGTAACACTCCGCTCTGCAGAGAAGACTGGAGGAAATCAACCGCTGTGAGCAACACAAAAGCTGCTTCTGCTCCCACGAGTATTACCTGAAGGACCCATTCACATTTACAAGCGTAAAGATAACTGGAGCCGATGCATGTGGTATGATTGCTAACCGCAGAGGTATTTTTTCCTCACTGTGAAAAGTAGGACTGGCAGAAAGAGTCTGAAATGTAGGATGAGTAGAAGCCATGTGGTGGGTAGATTGAAAGAAAGGAAGTGAGAAAGAAGGAAGGAATGAGGGGAGGAAAGGAACAAAAAAAGAGGTGAAGATGGATGGAAAAATTAAGGATTGGCCTGAAAGAAGGAATGGACGAGAGGAAGATGGGTAGAAATTGTGTCTTTTAATTTCCTAACAGCTGGCGTTTCTTGGTGTTTGAAGCAAGAAAATCACTCTTAACTGGCCAGAATTTGTCAGAACGATGTGTATTTGGTGCTACTTTTAGGATTTTGAGTAAAAACTTTAGCAACTTTCTTAGCAGAGGAAATTACATCTATCTTGGCTGATCTTGGTTGAAGACAGCTGTTCACTACATGTTTGAACAAACCTTTATAACACTGAATCATCAATCAAGTCAAGTCTGTTTTTTTTTTGTACAGCCCAATATCAGGGGACTTTACAGTCTGTACAGCAACACAACATCCTTTGTCCTTAGATCCTCGATTCAAATAAGGAAAAACTCTTAACTGGGAAAAAAATGGAAGAAAGCTCAGGAAGAGCAACAGAGGAGGGATCCCTCTCCCAGGACGGACAAGATGTGTGTGTACAACATCGACTACGAAAGCAAAATTACAGAAATACAACATGGAAAAACAGGATAAAACAAACTGAACTTATGGTGCATTCGGTTCGAAGCTGAGGTCCCAAAGTTAAAAATTCTGAGCTTGTCGGCAAAAACGTCACCAACGCAGTGTTCAGAGCAGGCTGAAGCCCTGACGTTTGACTTGCAGGCAGCATTTCTACATACGGTCACCTCTTTAACATAGATATCTGACATCATGACAGTAAAATCACTACGGAGCCATTTATTATTAGTCGGCCACAGACGCACAAGGGTGATTGTAGGAAAAACAAACAAAACAAAACGTCTGTGAACATGTTCTGGTCTTCGTTAAGTCGATTAAAAAACAAATATAATTAAGAGTTAGGGTACATTGCCTTCAAAATACATTTTGGGAGCCATCCGAGACTGTGTCGACTATAGACTTTATATACCCTCTATGGTCTTGACGCAGTGGAGGAGACAGTCCCAGTACCAAACAGGTGTTCTTTTTTCTTTTTTGTGCTTGAAAGGGTACCACAATAATTTAGTATCACACTTGTGGGTTCACAAAAAGATGGTCCTGGAGATATCCTGACTTTTATAGTCCCTAGTATGAATCAAGCCTCAAAAACAGAGGATCCTACATTTCCCACAATACAACTCAGTAGCATCTTTTTGTTCACCTCTGCCCGTCTGGTAAACACCGAGTATAAGTTTCAATGTGTGGTACAAGTGCCATTTAGATTTCTTTATGTTCCAAATTCAGGTTGGTTAATAATAAGTGCTCTCGGTTGTATGGAGGACCAAAAGGGAAATATTAATCAAGCATTTCTTTAATTAATAACTAATTGTGCAATTAAAAAACAGAAATGAATACGTTTACAAATCAATTAACCAATCAATCCATAAATAAATAAAATAATTTACAAATGAAATAATTATCCATCAGTATTTGTTGGACACAGAGTTGAATATTCAGTGTTCACTTTTCTTTGTCGGCTGCTTCGGACCTGAACTTCTGCTGAACTGTTCTTTGCTCTCATTTCTCCATCAGACTTTGTTGAATCCCAGTAAGAGTTTCTACAGTCTGAAGTTAGTCTGCGGACGACTGTAAATGATTTGAATCATCGTTCAGGAACTCCTGTGTAATCGAGCTCTTTCACAGCAGCTTTATATTTGAACAGCTGTCAGAGAGTTGGCTCGCCTTTTGTCTTTACCTTCATTTCGAAGGTTAATCCATCAACCAACAGTGAAAAAGACCTGATTTAATGAGCTTTTATTCCAGGCACTGATGCATGAAAAGCCTCAAATTGAAAAACGAGTTTGAAGTTTTTGCCGTTTCTGTGGGTTTCTTTTGTCACTTCTCAGTTCAAAACCTCAGAACAGATGATGATTAGCTTCAGTCTGTTTTGCTTCCAGGCTGGAAAAGTGTTTGTTGGCTAATTAAACAGACTTGGATGAAGGATTTCAGGGATTCATCCTAACCTTATCTCGAGTCAGTAATCATTTTATTTCAGGATGTTGACCTATGGAGTTTACAGTGATCAACCATCTTCCTTCTCACAGCAGGAAAAGTTACGTTTAGGAGTTTTAAATGGCAGGAAGGTGATTCAGGAAGCTTCTGATTGGTGAATCTGGTGTTTTCTGATGCCGAGAGAAACACTTGAAGGCTGAAAAATCAAACCCGACATCTCTGAGCTGATTGCAGAGGGAGGGAGAGGAAGCTCACAGCCTTGTTTCTGTGAAATGAAGAAAAGCAAACAACTGATATCTTTTATAGAGGATGTCCAACCAGAGTCACAACACACCGGCATGCCAGAAACTGAAAAAAGTAGAGTACACCGATGCAGAATGAGGACATTAAGTAAGTTTAATATGTTAAACAAAAAAGAAATAAGAAACATTTAGCCATGCTAGCAGCTTTGTGAGGCTGTACTGTGCTGTAAATGTGCATTAAAACCTGTGAATTTGTGAAAAGTTGTGAATAGTTCCTTCAAATGGTGATTTTTTCCTTTTCTGGTTGTTTCATTTGAATACTTTTTAGAGGCCTGAGCCCACAAGAGTTTAAGAGCATTTTCCTGTTGTGTTGATCATCTCATGAGCTTAAATAATTTACTAGTGGTGTTTTTTGGCTGTTACACTTTATAAACTGAACAATGAATCAATTATATAAAGAATAATGATAATGAAACATGAAGGAAACACAGTAGAAATAAGACAAAAACAAACCAGAGCCTTGTGATTTACAGAAACAGGGTTTGTAAATGTCTCAGGTGTGAACATGAATGTGTTGGTGGGGAGGTGACCCAGTGCATGCTGGGATACTCTATGTACTCTACCCTGAATAGCAAGTAAGTGGTGATGGAAAAGGAAATGAATGAGTTTGTAGTTTCTTTTAATCTGGTCCTCTGACATTTCAAAGACCGACGTGTCGTCCTGTGTACAGAGGATCCCTCCACAGGCTGAGAGAGATGTTAAATATCGCCGCAATTATGAGCTTTTTACTCTAGTAAACGAAAGGAAGTGATTCATTTCATTGAGCCGCTTTTCTGTGTCCTGCTGCTCGATTACAGCCGGTGGTTCAGTTCATTTCAGCGTGCTGTGAAAATCCACTTGCTGCGACTAAAAAGTGTTTTGGGGATATTGACTTTTATTGCAAAGTCAAATTATTATCATGTGTTAATGCAGGAGAGAGCAGAGACTGTTTGGAAAACTCTCTGTTGGTGCTTTCAAGGACATCAGAGATTTGACAGCTTATAGCTCACTTGAAATAAAAAAAAGACATTTATAAAAAATGATATTACACAACAAGCACCTGCTGTTGATGCACAAGAGCAAACGTGATCACAGATCCGAAAAGAAAAATTCCTTAAAACTCTTGACTTAAGATACTGGACTTTTGAGATAAACTTACAGAGGCACAAACATGGTAAAAATATAAGCTTCCAATACATTCCTGTTATAAAATAAGCAACTGTTGTTGCAGTGATTTGGGCATTTTAAAATGGTTTAGACAGATAGAACTGGGACAAAGGATGTGTTCAATACACTGCTTGTTAAAAAATAGGTTCACAATTTTAACAACGGTCTTAAAACAACAGTCAGGTGTCCATATGAACAGTGAAAGAGGTTTTCCTCGCTGTAATCATTCCTCCTGTTCATACTGGCTATTAAAAGATCCTTCAAATGTGCTTTCAATGGAAGTGATGGAGGCCAAAATCCACAGTGTGTCCACACAGTCATTTAAAAGTTGATGTGAAGCTTATAAGTATAGTAACAAAAAGAGGAACTTTGGCACTAAAAAGACTGTAACGTTGAAAGATATCTACTTGATTTGACTCATTTGGACGCTGAAGCTTCATATTAGCTTCAGATAAACTTTTGTCCTCCATCACTTCCATTGTAAGGTCATTATGAAGGGATCTTCTAATGGTCAGTATGAACAGGAGGAATGATTACAGCAAGAGAAACATGTTCTAATGTTAATTTGGGCTCCTGACTGTTGGTTTAAGGCAGACTTGAAACAATGTGAAGTTTTCCTTAAAGGGGCAGTTTATAATTGGATCCAGGCATACCTTACATGTATGTTAACAAAGTTGGCCGCTGAGCTATGAATTATATAAATCTTTATGGGCCACTAACATAACACCGAGGTCAAAACTCCAGCAACAGTTAGTATAAACAACAACTACAAGTGGAGTCTTCTGATTCATTTCCTTCTCCATGATTCTTGGACGTTGGTCAAGTTGTGCCAGAAATCTCCACTTCACTCAAATAATGCAGAAAGTTCCTGGCCGTCCACCCATTTAGTGAATACCAATGGGAATGTGTCTTTCAGGGTCACTGCATCTCTCAGCTGAAGCCATTAGTGTGGTGTCACTGTACAGGAAACATTAACAGAGAGTTTTATACTAAAAATACTTCAACTTTGGAAGATATTCAGATAAACTTTTGAATATATTTTTGCACCAAACATGGTTTGATTGATTAATTTGTTTATTTGAGGATCCTACACCAAGTGGTGCCCAGCCATGTGGGCTTACAAGACATTAGACCACTATAATAACCAGGATGGCCACATGACGAATTAAAAAAAAATCAGCTTACATGACAGATATGACAGTTATGATGGATACAGCACCAAAACATCTTAAATTTTCACATTAAAGGGGACATATTCTGCTTTTTATGATTTTCTGTTGTTTATATCCTGTTCTGATGTCGGATGTTAAACATGGTCAAAGTTTCAAAACTTGAGGTGAACGTATGTAAATATGCTCCCTGTAAGTCAAAAGTCAGGCTTTGGTTGCAAAGTTACCTCGACTTCCTCCTCATGATGACATCAGATTGTTCACACATGCTCACAAACAGCCGTCCGTTCTGTAGTCTTTGTTGCTGAGGTTTTTCCACGTTGTCCGCTCTCATATTTCTGATCACATTTGAGCTCAAACACGTATGGATGTATTTGAGAAGTTTACAAATTCTAGTTTTTGAAGAAGTGAAAACCTACTACTGTTTGTTGTTAATAAGTTTGTTTACATAGCCTCCGGAGCCGGAGGAAGCTTCCTGAAGCTGACCAATCAGAACAGAGTGGGCTCATCCGGAGGCGGGCCTTAAAGAGACAGGAGCTAAAACAGCCTGTTTCAGACAGAGGCTGAACTGAGGGGCTGCATAAAGGACCAGTATAAGATAAATAAGGAGTTTTTAACTGAATATCATGCAAAGATATTCCAGTAGAGCCCCAGAATATAAATATAGATCTGGAAATGTGCAGAATATGTCCTCTTTGAAGAGCAAATTCAACATTTCACCTTTAAACAACTAAAACAAATCCAGATTCTTCACCTGATTTTTTTCAAATTATTCCACGAGGACTGTGGATTTTGTCTCCCATCACTTCCATTGAAAACACAGTAAGAAAAGATCTTTTAACCACCAGTATGAACAGGAGGAATTATTACAGCGAGCTACATCTGTTTCAACTGTTAATATGGGCAGCTAACAGACTTGAAAAATTGTGAACCTATCCTTTAAGAATCACCTTCATACAGTATACAAGATTTGTAGTTAAATGCAAAAAATAAAAATAAAAACAGTGGTATGTTCCTTTAATTGTGAGCAGGTCCTGCTGGTATAGAGAGCAGCCTGTCAGTGCAGCTCTGCAGACAAATCCCTCTGCAAACATTTTAGACGCCCTCTACGTCTGAACTGTCCCCGAACTCAAACTGTAGCCCATCTGCTCTTCAGAGATCCATATACAGAGTGTTAAATAGAATAATCAATACCAGATGATGTCTCTTTACCCATAATATTCACCTCAAATGTCCCACATGTGTCAGTCATACAGTGCAGGACATCAGGAGGACAATTCACAGCTCTAGCAGGCAGAGCAGCGAGGGGCGAGCGAGGTTAACAGACACAGAAGGACAGAGAGAGAGAGGGAGAGAGGGAGAGTCAGCAGGTAGGTTGGTAGTTTTTAAACGGGAACTGCGAAAATTGCTCAACTGCGTTGCCATAGCAACAGCGAGCATGTAGATCAGGGGGCTTTTTTTAACACACACACACACACACAGAGTGACACAGTGAGGTTAGCACAGGATTCCCTGCTATTCCAGTTTCTATGACAACTCACAACTCATCTTCCTCTCTCCGTCGCCGCTCCCTCGCTCCCTCCCTCTCTCTCTCACTCTCTCTCTCTCTTTTTTATCTTCAGCTGTAACGGAAGCAGCCATTAAGTTTTGACTTCAATTCTGCTCTGCTTTAGTGGCATGAATGGTAATCAACTGTTAATTAGAAGCAATGATGATTAATACAAATGATAATTATGTACGTAATGATGTCTTGCATTGAAGAGAAAATAACATCAGCAGTAGTTGCAGTGGTGGCAGAGGTGTTTAGGGACTGTAGGAAAATTATTGGTTTGTGGAGAAAGATTAACTTTGTTTGACTTAACACCCTCCTCATTATTATTAACATCTTCTTTAGATTTCCCATGACAACACCCTCCTCCCTAATACCTCAGTATTAAATTGGTGCAAGTTTTTTTGCCCATTGGATGCTAAAACCTTTATATAAGCCTTGAAAATCATTGAGGTTTCCCTCATTTGCATTGAATTCAAGGATGTTTTCAGACTTTTTTAGTCTGTTTGAATGGGACTCTGATTGATTTTCCTCATAGACTGAATATGAAGATGGACGTCATGACAGCTCCCCAAAAGTGAAGCCAAAACATCTTGATCGCCCCCTGGTGGCTGGCTGCGGTATACGTCATAAGTCCCGCCCCCTCCATGTTAGTGGATGGGACATGAGCCAAACTAAAAAATCAAAGTACACGTTAAATTATTTTTTCCAAAAGATGTTTTCTGTCATTTTAGGTTGTTCTTATCACACTGATGTTTGTCCAAGTGCTCGTTTATCTGATAAGTTTGTTTTTAATTAGTTATTTGACGATATAAAAAGGGGGTGTGACGTCATGATTGACAGCTGCGAGAGCCGCTCTCTCCGTCAAGCGTTGATACCGCTGAGAGGGCCGTCGTCCCGCCGCCCGACTCTACTGCACAGACTGGCTGCAAATGATGTCACACAAGCAAGATGGCCGCTCCCTGACAGGAGATATTTTGCTTCACTTTTGCATAACGGCAGGAAGTGGAGACACGTCGTCCATATTTGTATACAGTCTGTGATTTTTTCCTCTTGGTGCAATTCATTATAGCAGATCCGTACGTGGTTTTGAACCAAAACAACTATACCAACACCCTTTAGACAAACCAGCCTCAGTTTGGTCCCAAATGAGCTCTGGAGCGGTTCCTTTGTGGTGGGAATCCGACCTCGATCCGATCCAACTACAAGGCTGCAAGTTTCAACTGAACATCTCCTATAGTCGGGAGCGCTTTGCATGCTGGGATGCAGATGAGCAAATTTAACAGTAATAAGAGTGGTATCATCTTCTAATCTAACTCTGCAAAAAGCGAGTCAGTTGCTGTGTCTCAAATCACAGACTTCTATACTTACACTTAACATTTTGAGTGCATAAGTGTGTTCACACTGAGAAGTCAGGAAAACGCAGTGCACTCAAAACGGTCAAAAAGTTGAGTGTGGAACTATGGACACTTCTCGCCCTCAATGGTCTCCATCTTGGCTACATAGTAGAAGGGGAGGGACCACTTTTCAAACTGGAAATGGCGGCAAAGTACTACGGTGAACATCGCCACATTATACAAATGTAAGTTACACATGTGTTTTTTAGCACTAAGCACCACTATACTGTTGTCGGATATAAGCCATCAGTATGTTTTTTAGGTTAATTTAGCAGTCTGTAATGATTTGGTAGCGCGAATGGTAACGCTAGCTAATGCTGTTTTGCGATCATCATATCCGGTAAGTGCACAACGGCTGTGTTTGATTTCAGACAACACTACCCTGTCGAAATTCACGCACTACGCCAGTAAATATATAGTGAACACAGTGTACTACATGAAAGTGTACTAACAGAAGTACGTGATTTGAGACACAGCCGGTGTTTCTCCCAAAATGTTAAACTATCCCCTTTAAGATGCTAACATAACGTTAATTTTAATGTAGCCACCAATTAAATTAGCTAAATTAAATTTATGGTAGAGAACAAAATCCTGCGTCCTCTTTACCAAACATTTTGATCCAAAAGCTACTAAATGTCACTACTGTTTTTTATTTTTTCGCCTTTTTTCTTTTTTTACAATAAATCTATATAAACAAATAATAAACAAAAATAAACAAATAACAACATTAGATTGTTTTGAAAAAAAAAATAGCATCTTTATTCAGACATATTTAGTGAAAAATTTGATATACTGCAGAGGAAGATGATATTGCAGGGCTGGATTTTTGTTATTTATGTTACAATAAAAGTCAACAGGATATTAAATGATGTTTTCCTCTCAACAAAAAGAAAAAAAGTACACAAACTTCCCCTTTTCTGACAACCCCTCCCCTCCCTAATAATTTTCATACAGTCCCAAAACTTGCAGAAAAAGTGGTGATTCAACTGTTCTCTGACACAATCTGGCACTTCTTTGTGTATGTGTGCACATTTTGCTCAGGGTGAAAAACAGGATGTGATGTAACATCCCGAGGCCATTATTAGCTTTGGAGAAGGTGGAGGTCAGATCGGTGTCAGAGTCAGCAGACAATCTGACTAGATCTGCATTAAAGGACACGTTCACAGTTTTTTTGTGTGTGTGTCTTGATATTTCCAGCAGCTCCAGGTGAGAATGATATCAGAAATAGTTTCAGCAAAAAACACCAACTAGAACTGACATCTCACAATCAGAGAGTGTAATCCATGAGAGGAAACACAGGCACCAGTTTCCAGTCAGAACATGAACGTTGATCAGAAAGTACAGAACCGCAGGTGTAACTCATTACATTAATATGGCTGTGTAATATTTTGGTGCGCAGTAAAACATCTCAATAGAAAGCAGCCATTACTATTGTTATTCTTTACACCTGTGTTTGAAAATGCAAAATGTCCGCTGTGGGAAAAATGTGGGAGGCTGTCTGATTCATGCTAATATTTCTGTCCCCACAGCAGTCTTCTCTCTCTGTCACAAAGTCCAAGGTTTTACCCAGCTAATAATGTGCTTTAATCATAATTCTAACTCTAGAAAAGGGTTAATCTTGTTTAATGCGACTATTTATATCCAAGAAATGGCTGAATAATTAAAGTCTACAGCTACGCAGCTCTGATATACTATACTAAAACCAAACTGTAAGTTGGATAAAAAATGAGGTCCAAAAATGAATTTGTGATCTTTAGCAGTTGTGGTGAAGTAAATGTAACAATAGCAGTGGTTGGTATGATTGTAGTTTCCTTGCTAATATTCTCACAGTGACTCTGTTAACATGCTGATGTTTAGCAGGTATAATATTTACCATGTTGGCATGTTCACCATCTTAGTTCAGCGTTTTTCAATGCAAAATTTAGCCAATAAGCACTAAACATCATCATTGTTTGGTCATAAACCAAAGTATTAGAATACTTAGAATTTTGACTCGATAGTGGCGCTAGACAGAGAGTCAGAGGATCACTAAAGTTAACGGACGTTAAAGTTAACGTTAAAGGAACATGAATGTTTGCACTAAATTTAATGTCAATTCAAGTTTGAACCAAAAATGCCAGTGACTAAACTAGCTAACTAGCTAACAGCTTTAGTTACTTTTCAGATGAAGATTTGACACAATGGATAATATAACAAGCTTTTAAAATACAACACATTGTTAAAGATGAAACCAGTGGTTTCCAACCTTTTTGGCTTTTGACGTCTTACAAAAAGCAGTGTATAGTCGGGGTCACATTTCACATGTCTATGAGTTGTTAACAGCTGCACCAAATAGTGATTTTTCCCTCTAAACTTCTCACATGCTTTCATTTCAATAAATGTTCAAATGATCCAATATTTCAGCAAAAATCAAAGATTAGAGAAAAAGTCCAAAAACTGAAAACAGATTTGTGTATCAGAACTTTGTTTTTTCTTCTTTCCTCTCCCATTAATCATCTCACCACCCCTCAGATTTATCTGCTGACCCTTTGGAGGGGCCCGACCCCTAGGTTGGGAACCACTGGACTAAACTAGCTAACTGTATATAAAGTAGTGTAAACTAGCTCCACCTCCAGCAGCTACAACAGTAACATGCTGCTCTAACACTGATGCTTCACTATTAATAATCTAATGATGTCATATATAATAATATATCAGTCAGAGGGACCAAACCACTACTTTTACTGCAATACTTTAACTACATCAAGCTCATAATACTTATGTACTTTTACTGCAATACTTTAACTACATCAAGCTCATAATACTTATGTACTTTTACTGCAGTACTTTAACTACATCAAGCTCATAATACTTATGTACGTTTACTGCAATACTTTAACTACATCAAGCTCATAATACTTATGTACTTTTACTGCAATACTTTAACTACATCAAGCTCATAATACTTATGTACTTTTACTGCAATACTTGCAAAAGTCATCAAATACAAATTAAAACAGCTTTAACCAAGTGATTAAAATTCCCACCTGATGAATCGTTGTGGGATGAAATAAAATTTAATTATTATTTGTACTGTGATCTATCACCTCTGTTGCAGACATTAATCAAAGCTGTGTGTGTGCGTGTGTGTGTGTGTGTGTGTGTGTGTGTGTGTGTGTGTGTGTGTGTGTGTGTGTGTGTTTCAGCCACATGCCTCTGAGTCCGGCTGCTGACACCAAACATGATCGCCCGCGGCAACAGGCGGTTACTAACGGCAACCCGACAGGCTCTGCTGTTGCCAGGGACGACGACGTGGAGGACGCACCTCCTGGAAACAGCATTGTCGTCCGCATTGGCATCCCGGACCTGCAGCAGACGGTAACACACACAGACTTATACGGTGTATATATACAGTATAACCACGAGTCGAGGATAAAAACAGTAAATGAATGAAACAGCAGGACAAACCCGTGTGTCTGTCTGTGTCTGTCTGTCTTTCTGTCTGTCTCTTTCTCTGTCTGTCTGTTTCTCTGGCTCTGGCTCTCTCAGAAGTGTTTGCGGTTGGACCCAGAGTTACCAGTTTGGACCAGTAAGCAGAGGGTTCTGGTGACGTTGACTCAGTCTCTGTCGGATGTTTTGAACTATGGTCTCTTCCAGCCGGCGTTCAACGGCCGAGCCGGAAAGTTTCTGGACGAGGAGCGACTGCTGAAGGAGTATCCTCTCCCTCCCATCACACCCATCCCATACCTGGAGGTACAGTATATCCTGTGTATTGTTTTAAAGAGGTCACATTATGCCCCTTTCCCAGTTTAATATTTTTCATTTTTTTGGTCTACTTACAAACATTTGCATGTTTTTATGATCAAAAAGCACCTAGTTTCAGCTGTACATGCTTGGATGACAGCCTTAAGTCTCACTCAGCCTGAATCAGGCTGTTCTGTGTCTGCTCAATGCCCCTCTCTTCTGATTGGCTGACTGTTTTCTGAGTGACGTACGCCCAGGCCAACCACATATTACAGATTGTAACCTACGGTAGCTATTGTAGGTAAAACCAGGGCTCTGGATAAAACTCACCGGTAAACTGTACAATGATATATTTGCTTCCTGACATCCAACAACTCTACAGCGTTTCCTCCGGTACCGTCTCTCCTCTGCTCCACTCCGTGTGTGTGCGTTAGCCCCGCCCCCAATGAAACACAGAGAGCAGAGCAGAGGAGAGAAACTAGTGTGAACATAAAATGACAACAAAACGCAGTAGAGACTCTCACACCGAGCTGAAATGAAACAAGTGCACATAAATTAGGTAAATAAATATATTTTGTTTCTCTCAGGAGGGGCGCGGGTCCCGTTGGAGGGACGAGTCGCCCCTCCAAGGCAAATGCTGAGCATATAGTTGTGACATCACAACCTTACAGAGGTCCAAACGGCTCGTTTCAAGGCGCAGTTTCTGTAATACGGGCTGTGTGCATTTCTCCGAGTGTTTTGATACTTTCACAGTATTTATAGAGCACATAGACCTGCTTTATAATCAAAAAGGAAATAGAAATCTCCCTTTCTAGAAGATGCCCCCTTTAAATATTCAGGCTGGTGTTCTTGTTGTATTTTTCTTTATGTCATCAAACCTCATGAACAAACCAAAACCAACAGTGTGTTAGTCCGTCCTACTTTCTGACTTCTCTACTCTGTAAGTGGTTTTTAACTCTAAGCCTGTTGGTTCCAGTGGTGGAAAGTAACTAAGTACATTCACTCAAGTACTGTACTTAAGTACAATTTGAGGTACTTGTACTTTACTTGAGTATTTCCATGTGATGCTACTTTCTACATTTCAGAGGGAAATTTTGTACTTTCTACTCCACTACATTTATTTGACAGCTTTAGTTACTTTTCAGATGAAGATTTGACACAATGGATAATATAACAAGCTTTTAAAATACAACACATTGTTAAAGATGAAACCAGTGGTTTCCAACCTTTTTGGCTTTTGACGTCTTACAAAAAGCAGTGTGTAGTCGGGGTCACATTTCACATGTCTATGAGTTGTTAACAGCTCCACCAAATAGTGATTTTTCCCTCTAAACTTCTCACATGCTTTCATTTCAATAAATGTTCAAATGATCCAATATTTCAGCAAAAATCAAAGATTAGAGAAAAAGTCCAAAAACTGAAAACAGATTTGTGTACCAGAACTTTGTTTTTTCTTCTTTCCTCTCCCATTAATCATCTCACCACCCCTCAGATTTATCTGCTGACCCTTTGGAGGGGCTCATCAGTCACAGTAGTCACTGATTTTCTGCAAAATCAGTACTTTTACTTCTAATACTTTAAGAATATTTAGCTGGAAATACTGTACTTTTACTTAAGTATGATTTTAAATGCAGGATCAGAATACTTCTTCCACCACTGACTGCCTCCTACTGAAAATGTAATTCTTTAAAAACACAAATATATCATTTTGTTTTTTAAAAAAAGCTCAGTAATTTCCTAAAACAGCTTGTCACTGTAGTTTTTAGCAAACAAACAGGAGGAAATTCTGCAATTTTATGGGACTATTTTCAGCGGCAGATTAATCCACATATTCCTGGCAGCAGGACGGCGTGTGTGGGATTGAGTCAAAATAAACTGCAGTGTGTCTGTTCATGGTGATGAAGGAACATGTCACCCAGTGCAGCGGTGTGGCTCATTGACGTGTTTTCAATAGTTTTTGAACAACAACTAAGAGGAATGAGATATATCAGGCTTTGATACACACACAATACTTGTTAGTAGATCAGTTCATTGTTGGTTTTTTGTGTCATTCATGTGATAGTTGCTACATTTATATTAATCTATTTTCTGTGTAAGCATCATATAGCTTCAGTTAAGTGTTGAAACAAGTATTATAACAAACTAATACTAACATTCCTCTGTTTTTCTTACAGTTTCGTTACAAGAGAAGAGTTTACACGCAGAGCTACGTGGACGACAAACAACTGGCCAAGCTACACACCAAGGTACACACACACACACACAAACACACATAAACTCACTGAGAATTTATGTCAAAGCTCTTGTATTGATTTGCATTAGATTGCACAGGTGTTCCTAATAAACTGCCCGGTGAGTGTATAAAGACATAAAACCATTCTGTTACACTTCCATCTTGGTTACCGGTGGCGTAATTGGAATTCCAGCATTGATTAACCCGCCTGGGTGAACTTCCAATTACTATCTGTTGTGGTGATGTTGCATTTATATAAAAGTAGAAGAAGTATTAGTATCAGAGAGGCTATAACACGGCTCTTCAAACAGAAGAAATTGTGATTCTACACCGTCGAGGATAAAAGACACTATACCTCAGAATCCTGCAGTACCGATGGCAGATTGTGTGCTGTTTTTCCAGAAAAATCCCAGGAGATTAACTTGTTTTTTGATGTGTTTATGTTTTTTTTTCAGGCCAACCTGAAGCGCTTTATGGAACATGTGCATCAGAAGAATGTGGAGAAGGTTTCCAAATGGTTGGAAAAAGGCCTGGACCCCAACTTCCATGACTCCGACAGCGGGGGTGAGCACGAATACACACAACACAATCTGACGTAAAGCTCACACAACACTCGATTCATATTCTGTGAAATTTCTGTTTAACCCAGAGAGAGGTCCAGGATGTGGTTAGCCTAGCTTAGCACAAAGAGTGGAAGCAGGGGGAAACTGCTAGCATAGCTCCAGGAAAAGAGAAAAAAATAATCCACTTTACAACAACTCCAAAGTGTCTGATTTACATGTTGAATCTTGTTTATTAAACACGCTTGTAGAAATAAAAATCAAAATGAGACATTGTGGTTTTCTGAGCTATTAGCATCTTATACTATCAGCTTGAACTCTTGCGGATACAGCAATCTAAAGATAAACTAATAGTTAACGGGATTTTTTCCGAAATTCCCCCGACATAATCCCACCTCCTGAACAGTTTTGACTAGCAAACAAAATTAAAAATTTGCAGATTATAATTTATTTTTTCTCTGTTCAGTTGTATTTTCAGTATTTTCAGTAAATTCATCTTTGAAAGAATATACTGTAACTGTGTGTGAGACAAATTAAACTGCTCTTGATATGTAATAATAATAATAGACTTAATTCATATAGCACCTTTTAAAACAGTGTTACAAATAGCTTTAAATATGTAATTAAATAAAATTCACCGAATAAAAGTATGGAGAGTAAAATATGCAAATGATGATAAAATAAGATAAAAACCAGTTGAATTAAAATGTAAAATACATAAAACGTGATGGAACTGGACACATAAAAATGACTTTTTTTTAAATGTATTTTTTTATTTAATCCTTTATTTATTGAGATCTGGATCTCTTTTTTGAAAGCCTGTGTACAAGAATAAACATACAGATTAAGCAGAGACAGACACACGTTAGACATTTTCAAAAAAATATGTTTTAAGAAGTGATTTAGAAAATGTTCCTGCTCCTGAAAGCTTCAGATTTTGAACTTATTGAACTTTTGTTGCATGTTTTTGCCAGAAAAAGATAAATTTAAGTATGTTGAGTCAAAAATCATATTTGAAACGGCCTTAAAAAGAGCAAAATGCAAAATTTTTGTGTAATTGTAGAAGATAAACTCTTAAACACAAACAGAAACAACTCAGCAGACATGAGGAGAAAGTGTATTTATTTTTTGCAGGAATCTGCTCTGTGAAACGTTCTGTCTCTGTCTCTTTGTCTCAGAGTGTCCTCTGACTCTGGCGGTCCAGCTGGAGGAAAGCTGTGAGCTGATCAAAGTTCTTCGCAGTGGAGGAGCTCACCTGGACTTCAGGACCAGAGACGGGATCACCGCTCTGCATCGAGCCGTCCTCTGCAGGAACAGCGCTGCTCTCACTGTGAGAACAAACACATTCACAGTCAACAGCATTTATAAGCAGTATATAAACATTAAATAAAGGGTTTATAACACACTATAATGCAGTCATAAGTAGATATAAGGACATTATGGCTGCAACTAACGTTTATTTTCATTATCGAATGCTTTGATGATTATTTACTCTATTTATTGATTAATCGTAAAGTCTGTAAAAAGTCAGACAATAATGAAAAATGTCTTATCGTTGCAGCTCTACAGGACATTTTGAAGTCAGGATTAATTTACAGTATAATTATAACCTCTATGAAAACATTTCCCATTTTTTGCATTCACTGACAACTAACATGAAACATTATTTCCACAAAGTTTCACTTTTATGACAAACTGTCACATTTGTATTTTGCATAGAGACAGATTAAACAACTTTTAATTAAAAAACTTTTAATAGCACCAATTTACCAAAACATTGGTTAAAAACAGGACTCAAACTAGCTGACATTACAGCAGCTTATTTCATGAGTTCTTATGGGTTTTTACTCTCCTGATGGTTTTATTTTTTTCTGTGGTCATACTGGTTCACAAACAGGCCGATATGTCGGCGTTAGCATCATATTTTAACACAAAATCAAGTATCACAGACAGTTGAAGCACAAGCTTAGAAAAAACTCACTTTAAAATACAAGGACGTCGCTCTGGACGGGATTTTAATGACAAGAGGAGCAGCGAGTTCACTGAAAAACTCATTGCAGCTGTAATTATTACTGAAAAATGAGCCTCATACAGAGAAGGAACTGGATTAAAATCACTGACCAGCAGGTGATGTTAACTCCATGACAACACTAGATACACTGAATACTCTGCTGTCCTGTTCTGGTTCTTTCAGACTCTGCTGGACCTCGGAGCGTCTCCAGACTACAAGGACAGCAGAGGGCTGACTCCTCTCTATCACTCTGCCATGGTAGGTGGCGCCCCCTACTGCTGCGAGCTGCTGCTGCAGGACCACGCCACCATAGGTACGGAGGCCCACAGGGTCAATCCAAAGTCTCATCGTGTGTGTGTGTGTGTATGTGTGTGTGTGTGTGTGTGTGTGTGGCTGATGACGTCACTGCTGCCCTTCAAACATCATGACTACTGCTGTTATTTATTCAATTATTGTTTGTGTGTTTTGTGACAAACACTTCACCGCTGAAAGAATCCTTGTTGTCATGGTTGCAGGGATGACTGATGAGAACGGGTGGCAGGAAATCCACCAGGTGAGACACACACACACACGCACAAACACACACACACACACACACACACACACACACACACACACACAATCAGTTTAATTACTCGCACTGATGACAAGTTCAAGCCCTGTACAATTATGATTGTGTGTGTGTGTGTGTGTGTGTGTGTGTGTGTGAGTTCAGGCCTGTCGCTATGGTAACGTGCAGCACTTGGAGCACCTGCTGTTCTACGGCGCTGACATGAGTTCCCAGAATGCATCAGGAAACACTGCACTGCACCTCTGTGCTCTTTACAACCAGGTAACACACACACACACATATCTTCAGCCCTTTTATTGTCACACTGTATGTTTGTTAAATATCTCTATTTACGTGTTTAATTTGTGGTTAGTAAAATAATTGCTGCTGGTTTTGCAGGACAGTTGTGCCAGAGTGTTACTGTTCAGAGGAGCCAATAAGGACATCAAGAACTACAACAACCAAACTGCCTTTCAGGTAAAGTTTAGTACAAAACCTTTTCAGTTAAAAAAAAAACTACAGGATGTACGGTGGCCAAGAGGTTTAAAAGACACACACAACTTCCACAGTTCGCAGTCAGGATGGGAACTTTTTAAACACGTCATCCTCCTCTCTTTCTCTCTCTCTCTCTCCCAGTATTTGTTGTCTGTATTTCTATCACTAATATAGGCAAACAAATAAAATACAAAGACTAAAAGCAAAAGATTCCTCAATTCAGGTAAAAAAAAATAAAGACTTTCAACTTCAAGTCCACAAAGCCAGAATGTCTATGAGGCCGTATTTAGCCACAGTGGTGCTTTAGGTAAACGCTGATGTCAGTATGCTAACATGCTAAAGGTGGCTGACAGTGGAAATGCCCATTAAACCCACCGCCACCTTAGCTTAGGGGCTGTACACGGCCATTTCTGTAACTTTCCTAAACGGACAAGCCAACATTAACACCCACCTCACACCTACACAAAGTAATGCTGATGGGAATGTCAGTAGTTTTGCAGGGCTTTGGTCATAAACCAAACTAATTTTGACCTGATGATGGCGCTAGATGAAAAGTCAGAGGGTCACCAAAGTCAGCAGGAATCATCCTCTGGGGAACATGAATGTCTGAAACAAATTTCAAGATAATCCATCCAGCAGATGTTGAGATATTTCAGTCTGGATCAAAAAACCAAGACCACCTTTAAAGAATAGGTTGATTTTTTTTGTCTGTTTTAAAAGAATACTCATATACCCAAATGTACATTGAAAGTGAGTTTTTGCTGTTATTGTTCCTCCTTTTCATTCTTGCCCTGAAGGCATCTTTTCCCAATATGGTTTCAATGTAAGTGATGGGGGGTAAAATCTACAGCCGTCCTTCTGTGTAAACACATGAATGGGGCGGCTGTGGCTCAGGAGGTAGAGCGGGTCGTCCACTGATTGGAAGATCGGCGGTTTGATTCCCCGCTCCTCCAGTCCACATGCCGATGTGTCCTTGGGCAAGATACTTAACCCCAAATTGCTTCTGATGGCTGAACCATCAGTGTATGAATGTGTGTGAATGGTAAGTTTCCTCTGATGGGCAGGTTGGGACCTTGCATGGTGGCCCCTGTACCCATTCAGCGTATGAATGTGTGTGAATGGGTGAATGTGATTCGTAGTGTAAAAGTGCTTTGAGTGGTCGGAAGACTAGAAAGGCGCTATACAAGTATAGTCCATTTATCATTTACCATGAACATACTGTATCAAAAAACTACAAAACCACAGTATCAGTCAGAAAAAAACATACTATAAAACCAAGTCCCAAACTTCACCCATTAAATATAAGATTCAAGCTTATATCTCTTTATTTCTTTGATGGAAACATACCAAACCCTGATGTCTTACTAAGCTCATGTGTGTCTGTAGGTGGCGATCATTGCTGGGAACTTCGATCTTGCAGAAATCATTAAGATCCACAAAACCTCTGACGTTGGTGAGTTGGCTGAAAGTGGACATTCTTTTAAATCACATGTACATGTATGTGAACATATTATTACAGCGGCTTGGAAATTAACTTCCAGCGTGTGTGTGTGTTTGTGTGTGTATATGTGTGTATATGTGCCCAAGTAGTTCCTTTCAGAGAAACTCCATGCTACACTAAACGCCGCCGAGGCGCCGTGATCAGGGCGCCGGCCGGAAATGGTCTGTCGTCACCACGCTCTCTGATTCGCTCTGCCAGTGACAACGCTCTGGAGAGCCCCGCCTCATCTCCTGGCCCCTCCCTGCAAAGCCTGGAGACACACCACGACACACACACACACTCGCTACGACGACACACACGCCGGCTCAGGTACACACATGAAGACACTAACACACATACTCACTCATACTCAGTCACTCAAATACAAGCTCAGTAATCTGTGTCGTAGGAGGAGGTAAATAAGCCGCCATCTCACTTTTAACACTGAAATTTATTATTAATATATCTAGAAGATCCTGTCTGTTACATGTTGAAGATAAAGTCACAGAATACCATTAAAATAAAGGTTATAATCTAAAAGACGTAAACTTTTCAACTAAATTTGAACCTATTTTAACAGCTGTCTAGAAGTCTTTTTAACTGCAAATCCCCAAAATCGCATGATTAAGTAATTTTTCAAGCAAAAATGCTGTTTCCAGTCTTTCAAATATAGTTATAAATGAGCAATAGCATCAGTGTAGTTGTCATTAGTACCGGTGTAGTTGACCCTGTTATTGATAACATGGTATTATGGTACATTCAGATTGAAAGTAAGGCTAATTTTCCTCTTGCTTTCCTGCGAAAATTTGGCTTTGTCTTGTTTTTAGCAACAAATTCTCCGCAACTTCCCAAAGAGACTGATTTCCAAAGTTTCAATGAACTCCAGGCTCTAACTCTGTGCACTCATGAAGTAGAGTCGCATTAATCAGGAAATGTTTTTGCTCAATTTGAAATGTTTTCTACTTAAGTGGATGTGTCATTGTGTTTTTCCTATTTGTTTATCTTAAACAGTACAGGGTTAGGGGTAGGGTTAGGGTTAGGGTAGGGTTAGGGGTTAGGGGTAGGGTTAGGGTAGGGTTAGGGTTAGGGTAGAGTTAGGGTAGGGTTGGGGTTAGGGTAGGGTTAGGGTTAGGGTTAGGGTAGGGTTAGGGGTAGGGTTAGGGTAGGGTTGGGGTTAGGGTAGGGTTAGGGTTAGGGTTAGGGTAGGGTTAGGGGTAGGGTTAGGGTAGGGTTGGGGTTAGGGGTAGGGTTAGGGTTAGGGTTAGGGTAGAGTTAGGGTAGGGTTAGGGGTAGGGTTAGGGTTAGGGTTAGGGTAGAGTTAGGGTAGGGTTAGGGGTAGGGTTAGGGTTAGGGGTAGGGTTAGGGTTAGGGTTAGGGTAGGGTTAGGGTAGGGTTAGGGGTAGGGTTAGGTTGGGGTTAGGGTAGGGTTAGGGTTAGGGTTAGGGTTAGGGTTAGGGTTAGGGTAGAGTTAGGGTAGGGTTAGGGGTAGGGTTAGGGTTAGGGTTAGGGTAGAGTTAGGGTAGGGTTAGGGGTAGGGTTAGGGTTAGGGGTAGGGTTAGGGTTAGGGTTAGGTTAGGGTTAGGGTTACTACAAGTGTAGAATATCGGTATAGAAGAGAGTATTTGGCATAATCTGGTAGTAGGTAGTAGAAGTACTGGTGTCGTATAGTTAACACTGTAGTGTAGCAACACAGTTTTGGCTAACATCTGTCATAAAGACAGCCTGTAAAGTTAAAGCAGCTGTCTGTCTCTTACCTGCCCATATCTGTGACCTGTCTGTCTGCAGCCCGAGCGGTGGAGGTCATGTGGAGACCAGCCCCCCCTCCTCCCCTCCCCTCACCCCCCAGATGAGGAAGAGGAGGCTGTATAGTGCTGTGCCAGGACGCACCTTCATCGCCACCCGATCCCACGTCCCTCAGGGCACTGGAGAGATTCAGCTGCACCGAGGAGAGAGGGTCAAAGGTAAATATATATACAGTATGTGTCAGATATCTGTAGCTCTCTGCATAATGAGGAGCGTGGTTAAGCTAATGACTCTATGTGTTGTGGATCCACAGTGCTTTCTATCGGTGAAGGAGGATTCTGGGAAGGAAGTGTTAAAGGAAGAACTGGTTGGTTTCCTGCCGAATGTGTTGAGGAAGTCCAGATGAGACAATACGACCCAAGACTGGGTAAATATTACATATACACAAATAACGTCTTTGCATAATACCCATGTAGATATATAGGACTGGATTTAATATTTAATATATGACATATACTTCACTGACTATGACTAAGATGTGGTAAATTTTATATGTATATACTGTGTGTCCATGTGTGTTTCAGAGACGAGGGAGGACCGCACCAAGAGACTGTTCAGACATTATACTGTAGGATCATATGACAACTACACCTCCTACAGGTAAAACACTAACATTACACTTCCTACAAGTACCTACCACTGAATACTACACAAGTAATGTACTGATACTACAACTAATACTTAATTTATTGACTTATTGACGGAATATCACAATGTAAACATATAAAATACTTAATACACTCAGATAAAAACATCAAATCCACACAATACACCTTGTTTTATACCAAATGGGGCATCATAATTATTGGCTGAAAAGAATAAATTAAATAATTTTTTTACAAAATACTAAATACAAACTAACGAATACAGGTAAAACACCAGATAAAAAACTTTTTTTATCATTAATGAACTTTTTTTCAATGAATCGATTGAATTTAAATCAACAGAATTTTAATGATTTTTTTTTTTTTACATCAAATGGGGCATCATAATTACTGGTAGTAGCTATATTATAATAAGAACATAAAACTACATTGTAGTGTATTATAAACAATTTATTAAATGTTAATATACTGATTATGAATGTTAAAGAGGTGGCCTTAGGAATATATGAAGTATATGAAGGAATAATGAAGTTTCTATATGTTTTGTAAAGTTGACGTGTAAATTGATAATCTAATCTCTAAAGGAAGTAGATTCGTAGGTGCTGTTTACACCTGACATTAACATGCATCTCCACATGTGATCTTCTTCGCTCTATTTGCAAATAAACACATACATCATTTCCGTTTGCAAAGACCAAACTCGTTCTTTTTAACCAGTGGGAGGACCGGGGGGTCCGTGTCTGGTCCATCCGAAGCTGTGTTCAACTTGTTTGATAACAGGATAAACAAACATACAATGCATTGTGCCCCCTCATGAAAATCAAATGCCCATTCTATTGATTTGCTCTGGTGCCACGTCTGAACATGTATATATATAACAAATATAGAGTTATATGCAGGGATCTCACTGTGCACATTTACGCACGAGGCACAGCAGCCTAGCTTCATTGATTGATAGCATCGGTCAGGATCAAATGTTAATTAATGTTCTGTGTTCTTTTACACATCCAATAGGTCAGCTGTTACACACACAGTCCAGGTTCATACTGTTTGGAGTAAAGCAGCCGTCCTCCTGATAAATCCTGAGCTCCATTATGTCGAGCAGCACAGCAGAACTAAAAACTGTAGTTATCAACTTGACAGGACAGAAGATACTATCCAGGGGAAACAGAATTAAACGTTTGGTTAACGTAGTTTGATCCCCTCTAGTCTTTAAATTAGATCTTTGAACAGCAAGAAATTACCAATTAGAGGATCTGAGGATGTTTAGTGGGCTTTTAATAATTCTGAAGGCATCCAGGATTTCCTCTACATTTTTAAACTGCATATTACTTGAAAGTGTTTAATAAATGTACGTGTCTGTTGTGTGTCAGTGACTATGTGATCGAGGAGAAGACGGCCGTGCTGCAGAAGAGAGAGAGCGAGGGATTCGGCTTCGTCCTCAGAGGAGCTAAAGGTAGAAACAGCAGGATGGATGGATGGATGGATGGATGGGTGGATGGATGGAGTGGTGGGTGTTTGGAGGTGTTAGAAAGGAAAAACGAAAGATATTTAAAACAGTGTGAAGTTTTTAGAGGAAAAGCAGCGAGCGTTAAAACTCCTCGCTGTATCGTTTCATAATACCTACAGATCCAGCTGAGGTTTATTCACGTCACAGTTCCGGTTTCCGGTCAAACCATGAAGGCAACAGAAGACTGGCCCTCATATAAACATGATTATAACAGTGACAACAAAATACTTTAATTGTTAAGCATATACAATTAAAATCAGTTTATTATAAAAAGAACAGATGGGAGAAAGACAGCTTCAAACACTTGAAATAAAATCTATAATTAATCTGTAAAAGTAAATCTGACCTTTTCAGCCTCAGTTTTGATATTATAGTATATAGTGTTCAGTTTGTTCTATTAAAGTTATAATCCTCCTCTGTAACACCTGTGGTTACCATGTTAACAGCAGGTGAGGTTTAATTAGATTAGATTGGATTCAACTTTATTGTCATTGTACAAAGTACAATATTATTTATTAATTTAAGCTTTATTTAAACAGGTAAAATACCCATTGATGTTAGACAACATCAGGCACACGAATGAAACAATACTAAAAAACCAGATGATGATATATGAAGGATCAAAGAACAGAATTGTAACTTTCTCAAGTACTGAGACAACAAAATGCAGTTAGGCATAAAACCAGTTAATACTACTTTTAAGGGGACCTATTATGCTTTTCCTTATTGTCAGTCATAATATATATGATATTACAATGTTGGATGTTCATATTAAATGTGGCCAAAGTGTCAAGTCAGGTGTGCTGGTTGTCTGCAGCTCTTCATCAAACATCATCATCACTGTGGCTGTTTCTGCTTGTCTTGCCACTGAACAAAGAGCTCCAAATATCTCCATAACTTGTTGTGTTGACTGTTTTTTAGCGCCGCTAACAAAGCTCTGCTAATTCGGTCTCCCATTATTTAGTCATTTTAAAGCTTTTAATATGAAGCAGTAAAGCAGGAAATGTTGGGTTTGCATCGGCGGTAACTTAACACAGCTCTGATACGGCTCCCCCTCAGCAGGCTTCCTGAAGATGGCCAATCAGAACTCATTTGTGGGCTCATCAGGAGAGGGGCCTTAAAGAGACAGGAGCTAAGTCATACATAAAAGACAAGTATAAGATAAATAAGGAGTTTATTGAACTGTGAATCATGTAGAGCTACTCTAGTGGAATCCCAGAATAAAAACACAGAGCTGGAAGTGAGTATAACAGGTCCCCTTTCAGCAGGTGTCTCTTGTGTCATTTGTTTGTTTTTCAGTTTGTTTTAATTAGACAATTATTATTTTTGCCTGGAGTTTCCAGCATTCCCAAACAATCAAGTAAACGTGTGAACTTCTCCTGGGATTACATTAGAATCGCCAGGATGTGGATGATCCCATACACTCTTTGTTGGATCAAAACCAGGAAATATTTATTGGGAACAATAATAACTTTGGAAAGTCACGTCATATCAGGAAACCGGGAAAGAAAGGGAAGAAATCACTGGGCGGGGGGGTATGCCTGTTCATCAACTGCAGATTGTGCAGGAATGTTACTGCATATGAGCGGCTATAATTTCCTGACATAGAGCGTTTGTTTGTGTTGATTAGGCTGTTTTACCTCCCGAGGGAGTTCCCCCAATTATTCATAGTGTTGTTTACATTCACTCCAAGGCTGATGTCGAATCTGCTGCCAACATCATTTTAAAAGTGACAGAGAAATGGCAACCCAACACTCAATATGTCATCTGCCCAATACATTGCAGCAAAACTCTTGGGCTATGTTATGGCTCCATTAAGTCTAAGGCGGGACCTGCACTGGGTTTCTCCGATCAGAACTCTGTGCACCTTCTGCCTGTGTATAGATCTGTGCTGAGGAGAAGACTATTATAAGGGAGGTCAAGGTCTGGACTGAGGACAGTTCTCTTGCCCTCCAGGGGTTTTTCAAGTGCACAGACTGGTCAGTGTTTTCAGGAGTATATAACTTATATATATAACTTACAGACATTGTGGACTGAGTGTACCTCAAGATTGAGGCAGAGCTCAACAGTAACAACTTAAAGAGTCTGGAATGGAATGAGAACTATGACAGGATCTCAGGATTCTTGCAACAGGGGGCTCACTCTGGCTGGTTTTAATTCAGATAAACACCTGGTTGATGAATGAAATGGTTTTTATCTATGATTTAATAATCATGATTTTACTGCACAGATGAAAGAGATAAGAGGAAAGACCACAGCTTCTCCAGCATTTGATATTGATGTGAAGAGAGTGGCAAACCTCTTCAGGCATACTAAGACCTGAGCTCAGGACCTGACAACACCTTTGCAGACCAGCTCTGTAGCATCTTTCAGTATATTTTTACACAATCTCTTAACCTGCAGAAGGTTCCGAAGCTTTGGAAACACCCCATTGTTGTCCAGTAGCCAAAGGTAACCTCTAAGGCGTTAAATGATTTCAGTCCAGTAGCTTTGACTTCTGTAGTTATGAAGTCATTTGAGAAGCTTATTGAGAATGAGGTTTTAATGCAGGTCTAGGAACGACTACATTTGTTACTATTTGTGGACAGGCCTGGTGGAGGATGCTGTCGTTACACTGTTAAACTTTCTGTACCATTATTTGGAGGGCCCCAAGTCTCATGCCTGACTCTTATTTGATTTCTCTTTGGCATTCAAATGCCATCCAGCCATTCCTGCTTGCAGAGAGGCTTGTCTGTCATTTAAACTCAATCCTAACCTGATTGGTTGGATTATGGACTTTTTAACTGATAGGTCATAGTGTGTGAGAGTTAATGGTGCTCTCTCAAACTAGCTCTACACATCCACCAGTTCCCTTCAAGGTTGCTGTCTTGTACATTGATGAGTGTTGCAGCAGCTATAAGAACAGACACATCCTACAGTTTGCTGATGATTCTGTTATTTTTAGCCTTCTTGAAGGCGAGGAACAGAATCATGGGCTGGTGGTGGAGGACTTTGTGGCTTGGTGTGATGAGTCTTTCCTCCATCTACATGTGTCAGAAATGAAAAACATTGATTTCAGAAAGTCACCACCAAGCCCTCTGCCAACTTTTATAAAAGGTGTTGACATTGACCTAGTGGATAGCTGTATATGTATTCAGTTATTGTTCTTGATAACAAACTGTGTAAAAAGGTCCAGCAAAGACTTTTTTTTTGTTGAGAAAAATTAACTCTTAATGTTTCTTCTGAGATGATGACTCTCTTTTAGAGAAGTTTCATGAATCTATTTTAACCTTTTGCATTACTGCTTGGTTTGGAAAACCTAAATCTGTCCAATAAGAACAGACTTGGAAGTCTTGTTAAAATTACCAATAAGATTTGAGGGAGGAGTCAGACTAAGCTTTTGGTCATTTATAACAGGCAGGTCCATAGGAGGGCTAATGCTATATTGGACTGCCTGGACCATCCAATCCAGAGGGAGTTTAAGCTATCGCCCTCAGGACGTCAATTCAGGGCACCTGTTTGGAGGACTAAAAGTCATGTCTCCTTCATCCTGAGTGCTGTTGACATGCTTAATGGCAAACAGCACTCTGGCTGCATACCTTGCACATTTGTACTTATATGAATTTCCATTTCCCTGCTCTAGCTCTGTGCTTCATTGTGTTGATGTGTCATTGTTGTTGTTGTTGTCTTTTTGTGAACACTGGCTGCAAAAGAAATTTCCCCTAGTAAAGATAGCCTTGAAGTGCTAAATAGAGTTAAAAAAAAAAAAAAGCACAAACATTATGTACAGAATACTGATTGGTATGAATATGTGAATGCAGAGAAGTGTATATGAATGCTTGTACGTGTATACACATGGCAACATAATATCAATAAATAATAATAAGTATTATGGGTTAGGATGGATATGCACAATAGAATATATGTAGCAGGTTGAATGTTTTTATATGAATCAGCAGCAGTAGGAAATGTTCTGATTTTATTGGCAGTAATTGAATACACCTTTAATAATAGGAGAGTGACCAGTGATGCTGATGCTCATGTATTTGAACCAGACCAGCACGGTAATGGCGGACTCTGCCACTAACAATAAAACAACTATATAGAAATAAAATACTATAATTACTGAATGAAAATTAGAGCTGTAACAGTTAATTGATTAGTCAGTCAACAGGAAATTAACTTTTTTGATAATTGAATAATCATTTTAGTCATTTTTTGAGCCAATTTGCTGGTTGCAGCTTCTCAAATGTGAAGACTTGAAGATATTCTGTCATACATGATACATGGATTTTGGACTGTTGATCAGACAAAACAAGACATTTGAAGACAAGCTCCAAGAAAAAAAGTATTGAAAGTATCAAGAAAGTATTGCAAACAGGGTTTGATTGCATGTTTGTGTGTCTCTCTCTCTCTCTCTCTCTCTCTCTCTCTCTCTCTCTCTCTCTCTCTCTCTCTCTCTCTCTCTCTCTCTCTCTTCTCTCTCTCTCTCTCTCTCTCTCTCTCTCTCTCTCTCTCTCTCTCTCTCTCTCTCTCTCTCTCTCTCTCTCTCTCTCTCTCTCTCTCTCTCTCTCTCTCTCTCTCTCTCTCTCTCTCTCTCTCTCTCTCTCTCTCTCTCTCTCTCTCTCTCTCTCTCCTCTCTCTCTCTCTCTCTCTCTCTCTCTCTCTCTCTCTCTCTCTCTCCCCTCCTCTTTTATTTCAAGCTGAGACACCCATCGAGGAGTTTGCTCCCACCCCGGCGTTTCCTGCTCTGCAGTACCTGGAGTCAGTCGACCAGGGGGGCGTGGCCTGGAGGGCGGGGCTACGGACTGGAGACTTCCTCATAGAGGTAACAACTGAAACATGTTGCATCATTACATATTGGATACATTTGAAATAGTTAAAGCTTCACTGTCATCATCTGTGTGTCTGTCCAGGTGAACGGTACTGACGTGGTGAAGGTGGGTCACCGGCAGGTCGTCTCTCTGATCCGACAGGGAGGCAGTCGCCTGCTGATGAAAGTCGTATCAGTTTCCCGGAAATCAGAATCCAACCTGATCAGGAAGAAAGGTACCGCTGACTATGGTGTGGAAATGGACCTAGTGGTAGAAGTAGTAGTGACAACACCAAAAATACCTTTGCAGTAGTGAAACATTTGTCAGACAAGAACATTACTTCTTACAAACAAATAACTTTGTCTCCTCTTCTTTAAGAGGCTCTACAAATAAAATCAGCCCCAAAAATGGTTTCTTAAAGGATGTGTCTGGCAATTTTTTACATTTTTCTTTTTTTTAACAAATCTCATGTTTGGATCCAAACCAACAATGAACTTGTTAAAAAAATTTCTTCATAATGACCATTAAACAATAGAGACCGGAGCAGAAGTATCAAAATTTAACAGAACTTATTTTCTTGTACAAGAAGGAGCGTTTCACAATGCAACACGCAGGATGAGGTTACAAAGAAAAAGGCTCCCAGTAGAGCGCTTATAACAGGCCGTTACAGTTCTGTTCTTAATCTATCAAAATACAGACTTCTAGATAACGTCATGTCTGTTTTCAGTTCTCCTGTCCAGGAGCCATCCTGCCCAACTGACCCTCAGATCACATGTCTCACCCTGTCTCGAACAAATTGTAATTTCTACGTCTTCCTCTTTACAAATATAGTGCTTAACTTCCTTTAACTGTAGCTGATGAGTCTGCTGATGTTGCAGAGTTGCAGTACAAAACAGTAACAATTCATCATGATCTAGATAAAATAGAAACACTCATACACATTGTAATCATCATTTTTAGAACAGAACTGATCTACTAAAAAGTATCATGTGTGTATCCAAAGCCTGATATATCTTATTCCTCCATTGTTGTCCAGAAACTATTAAAAACACGTCAGTGAGCCACACCGCTGCACTGGGTGACATGTTCACCCAGTGCAACCTTCATTCTTTCAGTGTTTGGTCACGTTAGTTTGTTTAGAAACGGCTCCAAAGACTAATAACAGCGATCATGTTTTCAGTCTCTGGAGAGTAGTTCTGTGTAAGGCAGACGCCACTGAGCATGTGCAGGAACATGATTCTGTTTACAGCTTCAATGCTTGTTGTGCTACAAATCACAAGCTTGACTTTATGCTACTAACTTTAGTATAAAGTAAAGGCGTCGCAGTATGTAGCACAACAAGCTGGCGAAGATATATCAGGCTTTGGATGCACAGAGGGCTGCAACTAAGAATGTTTTGTCCGATAAGCAATTATATTGTAGATCATTGATCAGTTGATATTTAGTTTACTATCATTTATGAGAAATTGAGAAAAATCAGAAAAGCTTCAGATATTCACATCTGGGAAGCTGCAACCAGCAAATTTGTCATTTTTCCTTAAAAAATGAAAAAATAAAACGAACTGATTATCTAAATAGTTTGATTAATTTTAATCGATTGATTAATTGACTAATTGTTACAGCTCTAGAAACACACAATACTTGTAAGCAGATCAATTCATTGTTAGTTTGAGTCTGCATGGCTGTTGACAATAAGAAAATCAGCAACCTCATCCTTTAAGTTGTTGACTAAAACTGACAAAAAGCAAACCACAAAATTTTGACAAAAACTAACATTTTTGTCAAAAAACTAAAAGTAAATTAACTCTGTCAGAATGGTATTCATGACTGATAGCATCCTAATCAATTGTGTCCTCTGTGACTGGGTTTACTACAGTTTGTGTCACTGTCCTCTCACTGGAGGACTTAACTCCACGTGCAGTAAACTGTTTTCTTTCTCTTTTTGTGCTCTGGCAGTAAATCTGATTGGTTCTTGTCTTGTAGCTCCGCCTCCTCCAAAACGAGCCCCCAGTACCTCGTTGACACTGCGATCCAAGTCCATGACCGCTGACCTGGAGGACATAGGTAAAACAAACACACACACACACACACGTGCACATTAAGTCAATAAGTCGATCTGTAGGAGTGTGCGTTGTTGACCTTTGCTCTGTCTGCAGCCAGGAGGAGACGCTTGGGTGAGTCACATGACCCTGATTATGTGGTGGCTGTAGTTATCAACGTTTTTGTGGCTTTTATTTTATTGTGACAATAATTTCAGTCTGGTGGCCTGATGTTGGACACATGTTGCATGTCATGGATTGCATCCGAAATCACTCCCTGCCAAAAATTACACAGTGGAATGAAAAACATTGAGTCTCACCAGAGCTGTAACTATTATGATTAATCAATTAATCGTTGGAGTAAATTTTAAGTAAAGCTCTAAACATTCCCTTGTTAAAGCTTCTGAAATGTGAAAATGTTCTGCTTTTCCTTGTATTAACATTGTAGTAAATTGAAAATATTATACTGTTGGTCGTACAAAATAAGACACGTCATGACGCCACTTTAGGCTCTAGGAAATTGAGAGGAGCTTTTTTTTTTTTTTTACTGTTTTCAACAATTAATCTAGAAAATAATCAGCAATGAAAATAATAGTTTGTTGCAACCCTAAAATAAATTGAAATAAAAGGGATATAGTGTTCTCTATGTGAATCCCTGGTAGTGTAAAACAGGACTGACCGTCAGACTGTCATGTAGGGAGATAAAATAAACAGAAAATATATTTGAACAGTTAAACTTATAAATAAAATTTGACAATTTTTAATTGAGTTTTGCTGAATTTGGTCGATGGCTCGTCAAAAATGTTTTAAGTCAATGGAGTTTTTTCTGGGGGATTTCAATTTTTTTTTCTGTAAGGGACTATGTATATAAAATCATTTATCTAAAACAAGAAAAGATGCTTTGCACCAGATTTATTTTGGTTACAGCTCTGGTAACAGTGATATTGTGATGTTGTAGTCATGTTGTGTTGTTGCAGTAATTTTGATGTAAAAGTGATGTTGCGGCGATTCGTGGGGCGGCATTTCGCAATTCTGTTTGTTTATGTGTTTCTTTGTGTCTCTTTCCTCCAGAGAAACTGGATGAGATGCTGGCAGGAAGTCAACAGGAAGTTGTTCTGAGGGCCCGCCCATCAGACGACTTCAGAGCGGCGACGGTTAAACAGAGACCGACCAGCCGACGAATCACACAGGCCGAGATTAATGTGAGTTTTCAAACCACTGCAGTTCAGTTGTGTTGAATCGGACTCTGGTTGGTTTTCCTCTTCGGTGCAGAACAGAACTCAGCAAATCACACCAAAACTACCACACAGAGACTCTTTACAGGAAGTGGTCTCCGTCTGGTCACCAACAAATTCTGGAGTGGTTCGTTTGTGGTGGGAACAGGATATTTTCAGGGTTTTTTTAGTCTTCTATGACAGTAAACTGAATATCTTTGAGTTGTAGACTGTTGTCTGGGCTTTTGGGAAACACTGATCGACATTTTTCACCATTTTCTGACCTTTTATAGGATTGATTAATCGAGAAAATAACAGACAGATTAATCGATAATGAAAATAACCGTTAGTTACAGCCCTAGTCATGTTTTGTCAATTTATTTTATTAACTATATATGACAAAGAAAAGTATTAAATTATCACATTTTAGAATTTTTTGCTTTTGCTTAAAAGATTGACTAAAACGATTATTCAATTATCAGAATATCTGCTGATTGATTGATTAATCGATTAATTGTTGCAGCTGGATAGCACTAACAGTACTAAAAGACCGGTATTAGTGATTCCCACCAGTGTCAACGTCATCCTGAGTGGACTTCTGGTTACATAAGTTCAGACCTGTTGGGCGAGAATACATTTGTCCTCATAAAACAAATCTTCAGTGTAAATCATTTACAACCAGCTGGATTTGGATTAACTCTGTGTGTGTGTGTGTGTGTGTGTGTGTGTGTGTGTGTGTGTGTGTGTGTGTGTGTGTGTGTGTGTGTGTGTGTGTGTGTGTGTGAAGTCCTTGTTTGAACGTCAGGGTCTCGTCCCCCCCTCAGCCCCAGAGAAGAGCACCATGGCTTTGCCCAGAGGAATGTCCAGAACCAAAAGTTTTGGTGAGAAGCACACACAGTATTACACATACAGCCATTTAAAGGGATAGTTCAACATTTTGAGAAATATACTTATTTTCTCTCTTGCTGAGCGTTGGTTAGCTTAGCTTAGCATAAAGACTTGAAACAGGGGGAAAGAGCTAGCCTGGCTCTGTCCAAAAGTTACACGTTTGTTTAATCCATACAAAAAATGAAGTGTAAAAACAACAATTTTACATTTTACGGATTATGTGCCGGGAGATAATATACATGTGAGGATGATATGTCCGATCATTCAGTGACTGGGAATGATCACACAATGTGCTTGTGAATATCACATTAAACTTACATTAAAAATGCAGGATTAAATACATCTAACATTCCAGGTAACACTTTTCAAGTCCCTCTATTTAGCATTTATAATCAGTATATAAACAGTTTATAACACACTAATATAGTTATAAGCAGATATAAGGACATTTCAAGCATTTATTAATGTACAGTATTTGTCAACAATTATATCTTCTCCTATGAAGACATATTTCATATTATTACAACTGTGTTTTACCATGTTGTCATTCATTATCTGTTTATACAGAAGCTTCCACTTATGAGTGTCTACATGAGGAGTTGTAGTTGTTGACTAATACATTAGTTAACACTTATATCTGCTTACAACATACAAAAACAGACAAGAGGCATGAAAACTAAGTGTCCTAAATAAATCTAAATAAATTTTTTTTAAAAACAGTGGCGCACACTCAATTCAAATCTTAAAGAAAGTTTTAATAAGAAGGCCACTAAACATCGAGAGGACATCCTAAATCCCTGTTCCAGTGGAGTATATTATACTGGTATTTTGTTTGTATTTATAGTTTGAAGTATTTGTTGGCTGCTTTTATTAACGTCTCCATGGTTACCACGGCAGGCACACCTGAGGATGACCGCATCACGGCTCTGATCAATGAAAGTCGGTTTCCACGGAGCTCCTCGTTGACGGACAGCTTCATCCCTCCTCCTCCTCAGACAGCTCCACCCCCTCCTCCCTCCGCTTCCTCCACCTCGGCGCTCTTCCTCCTCGACTCTGGGCCTCCTCCCTCCTTCCTCCCCCCTCCTCCCCCAGCCAGAGGGGAGGGGCTGACCCGCTCCAGCTTCAAGCCAGGGGCAGAACCGAGGCTGCAGGAGCTCACGGATTCGCCGACGAGGAGCCACGCCCATGCTGAGCGCCAGAGGAAGGCGAGGTCCATGATCATCCTGCAGGACACGCCGCCGCCGCTGCAGCCTGACGCGCACGCTGCCGCCACGCACACGCTGCACACTGCCACACACACCGCCACACACACGCTTCACACCGCTACACACACCTCCACGCTGTCCCTCCACAGCACCAGCCCCGCCCTCGGTCATTCACCACTGTCACGCCGCCGGGGACGACCAATAGAAAACCCTTATGCTAATGTGGGACAGCAAGCTCCGCCCACCAAACCACAGAGGAGGAAGTCACCACTGCTGAAACAACTTCCTGTAGAGGAGCAGGGTTAGGATTGTTCCGACTCCTCCTCATTGTCTTAACGCCTCGTGTCCACGGGATCCGGCTGCGTTTAGGTTCAACTCAGTCGCAGCTCAAATGTTCGCTGGAAACATTTCAGAAGCGGAGCGTCAGCAGCCACATTTCTGATGTAGTTTAAAGTCGTAGTTCACGTTTGCAGCTCATGTACATACATGCATTACATGAATAGTTTGGTATTTTGGGAAATACGTATACCCGCTTTCTGGCGGAAACATAGATGTGAAGATTGCCGGACTACTTCTTGGCTCTGAGGAGTTGCCAGGCAACCAGAGGAGACTGCAAGAAGTTACTGTACTGTAACAAGAAATAGCCCGGCAAATAACCCACTGTAAAACTGAATTGTTGATTTTACACTTTGGTTATACCTAATTAGTGTTAAATAGTGAGCTTTAGAGGTGTTTTTAGGTGGATTTTGTTTCTGGTGGACAGAGCCAAGCTAGCCCCCCCATTTCCATTCTTGCGCTAAGCTAAGCTAGACTGCTGGCTGTAGCTTAATTTTTACCATGAGAGTGGTATTGACAGGCTTCCCACGGATCCTTAAAAAGTTTCAAATTAGATTTTCAGAAGTTAAGGTCATAAAATGTCTTAAAAAGTCTTATTTTGGTAGGTCTTAAATTTTGAGGTGATACCTTGTTGCATGAGAAATATCTCCCCACAGGATTCACTTATTTAAACATGGTTTGGTCTTCGGTTGGGAATCAGTCCAGCTCTTTTTCTTGTAATGTTTCGATTGGTTCTCCACAGGCTGCCTGCTCTCACAAAGGTTTAGCCGGGGGGGTTCAGAGAAGACAGGAAGTCCTCTCTTATTTCTGATAGTTGCTAGAATCTGGATAATAATGTTCGTAGTGTGGAGCCGCAACAGCCAACATGCAACATAAAGGAGAGGAGTGGACTTTTATTTGGTGACCGCTTATCTGTCTGTAATCTTGTCAAAATTAACAATTCCGAGCAAATTAAAATTTTAAATTTTGATGCTATTTTTAAAAACACAAAGAGCTTTATCTAATGTATAGTGTAACAGTGGGACACAGTTCATTAAATTTGCCATTAATTTGATTACTTTATAAGATTTTACATATGATTGTTATATGGAGATACAAAAATATCCTGAAAAATATCCCTACTAATATTGTCAAGTTGATTTAAAAAATAAAGCTCAACCCTAATGTGCATTCATTTTGCTGTGGAAAGGGTATTAAATTTTCTCTGTCAAGGTCTTAAAAAGCATTAAATTTGATTGAAAAAAGTGTGCAGCAACTCTGATTGATCTTCTCATCTAACTGTCCACCAGGAAGCAAATACACCTAATTCCCAAAAATGAAATTTAAACAAATTAAAGCAAAGTACGTAACAAATTAAATACATCATTACATATACATATAAACATATAAATGAAGGTCTGCTACATTCAAGCCCTTGCCAAACGAGTCCACACAATACTGATTAAGACTATCATCGCCATGTAAATCTCTGTATTTCACAGTATACCCGAGTTTTTAAATCTGGTGTCTGTGGTGACATTCCCACACTGGCGGACCAGTAGCGATGTGTTTTATGTCAAACAGCAATGATTGGTTTGCCAGAGCTGAGGAGGGGAGCAACAGTAGCAACCGAGTAGGCTACAGCAGTTAGGGGTATGGCAGAGCCTACGGCAGAAAAACCTATAAAGCGTCCAAGTTCACCTGTAGGCATACGTCATAAGCATGCGTCAACAGTGTTTGCGTAATTACTCTCACTGCCAGAAGGGGGAGACAAAAGTTCTGCACTGCAGGTTTAAATATTAATAAAAAGACATTAAAAAGACATCTGCCAATAAATATAGGCATAGAGATGTGAGCAGCTCCAGCAAAAATTTACCAGGTGCATAAAGATGAAAGAGGGAAAAACAGCCGGATCCAGTGGATAATGAGAGTAAGAATCACTTCTATCAGTCTGACTCCATGTTTTCTTCTTCTAGGACTTGGAATCAAAGATCATGATGTGAAGTCAGATGGTGGTGGACCTGGCAGCCCCAGTAGGGCGGAGATATACCAGCAGCAGGTTCTTTCTGAGCGTGCACGGGTCCAGGGCCGCCGATCATCCCTCTTCCTGTCTGTGGAAGGGGCGGGGTCAGACAATCAGGCACCACCCCTCTTGACTCAGAGCCATTCGATGGATGACCTTGGGGAGCTTCCCCCTCCTGCTCCAGTCCTTTCGCCTTCACCAACACCTCACACCTTCCTCCACCCGCTGACAGGGAAACCTCTAGGTTGGTCTAACTCTAATGTGATCTCTCAAGTTGTCTACTGGAAAAGACTAAAGCATGAATAACTTTCTCCAATCACAGAATGATAAAAATCTAATGATAAAGATTACATTTTGAAACAGTGTGAAGTTGATAAAACAGGACTGTGCTAATTTATTATCATCAAGTAAGATTGGAATCAAAGACAACTGTTGCATTTCTGGGCCCAGGCTTGACAGAAGGTGTCAGGTTGTCAAACTGATCATTAAATTGTGATTAGTTCAATGACCCAAAGAGGACTACTTTTGATTTTGCTTTTCATTGAGTTGGAAGAACTTATTAGACATCCAATATTTGATATCAGTTGGACAGTTCTTTCAGTTCTTGATATGTAAAGTAGCATGTCATCGGCATAGCAGTGAAAAGAAATGTTATGATTACATATTAGTAATCCTAATGAAAGCATGTAGATACAGAATAGAGCAGACCTAAGAGAGTGCCTCAAGGTATTTCCCAAAATCAAAGAGGATCTAGGGCAGAGTCTTGAGGTACTCCACAAAATACAAAGGGACCTAGGAAAGAACCTTGATGTACTCCACAGAATTCAGGGGGACCTAGGACAGAGCCTTGAGGTACTTCCCAAACTGGAAGAGGACCTAAGACACAGCCTTGAGGTACTTCCGAAAATAGTAAGGGACCTAGGGCAGAGCCTTGAGGTATTCCACAAAATACAAGGGGACCTAGGGCAGAGCCTTGAGGTATTCCACAAAATAAAAAGGGACCTAGGACAGAGCCTTGAGGTAGTCCACAGTTTAGGCAGTAGATAATGAGCAACAGTAAACTGTCCGTTGGAGAAGTAGAATATAATCCACCCAAGAGCAGTATCTGTAAATACAACAATATGATGAAATATTAAAATCCACCCACAATAGAACTATATTAATCATCTCTTCTCTCCTCAGACCCCTCATCTCCACTTGCCCTGGCTCTTGCTGCACGAGAACGAGCGCTCACAGCCCGCACGCCTAGTCCCGAGCCTCGAACTAAACATGCGTCCGCCTCAACCACACCTATCCCCACTCCGGCTGCAAGTCCTGAGGGCAGGCACAAGCGCACCCCTATCACCACCCCGCACAGCAGCCCCGAACCACGATCCAAACGCACCACCCCTCAGACGAGCCCCGAGCAGCGAACAAAGCGCACCACTCCTCAGACCAGCCCGGAGCTGAGGCATAAACGCATAACCCCACCCCTATTCCCTGATGGACAGGTGGAGCGACCAGAAACAGAGGGAGGAGTGACATCACCCGCTGCCCCCTCCCCTGAGCGCTGGAGACCTGTCCCCTTGTCAACCCTGGCCAATGAGAGCCACCCTTCTCTGATTGACAGACGCAAAAGCCTCACAGTGGGCAGCTCAGAGGAGGAGGGTGGGGCTTATACAGTGACACTCCCACCAGCATTACTGTCATCCAGTGATGAAGAAACTAGAGAGGAGCTGCGCAGAATCGGCCTGGTGGCTCCGCCCCCTGCCTTCGCCAGTCCTCCTGCCCTTCCTCCACCATCCTCCCTCACCTTGTTGCCACGGCGAGGTGGGGAGGGAGGGGGAGGGGAGAGTGGTCCTGACTCCCTGGGTAGACGAGATGACGAGGAAGGAGGTGACGAGCGGCTTCATGATAGCTCCTCCTCACCCAGCTCGCTCCCTCCCTCTATCACCCTGGCTTCCCCTCCTGCTCCATCCTCTCCCTCCTCACCTCCTGCTCACCCTTCCCCCTCCCCTGCATCCACATCCCCATCAGGCCTTAAGCCCCGCCTTCGTTCACCTATTGGCCGGGGCCGCTCGGCACTTAGGGACCCACTGCTGAAACAATCATCGGACAGCGAGCTCCTCCCCTCTGCTGCATCCTCCTCCTCCCCCTCCTCTCCACTGTCCTCCTCCCCCACCAGTGGGCGGCAGCCACGCTATTTGTTCCAGAGGAGGTCCAAGCTGTGGGGAGGCGGGGATGACCGTGGCGAGGAGCGGCGGGGCTTCAGCCCAGAGGATGGAATAGGCCGTCCATCAGCGCTTGGAGGTCAGGGGTCGGGGTCAGCTGTGGATCTGACTAGCCGATCGGCTTCAGCACTGGAGCTGAGTGGCAGGGCAGGATCTGGACTGGATCTTGCTAATCGGCTGCAGCTGCTGAACAAGGACAGTCACTCTCTGGGGGAGGAACCGAGTCCCCTTGACCCGGGCCGGAGGTCACCAGTAGGAGGTGCCAGGTACATCAAAATTGCTTTTATACTGTAAATACTGCAGTACTACTGACCTGATAGCCCTACTGTGTGTGTCTTGGTGTGGGGTGTAACAGTATCTGTTATTTGTGTTGTTCCAGATGTGTGGACAGTGGGGAGAGTAAATCGTAGGTTTTTATCTCTGGTAAACATTTCTCGTTATTGCTGAGATGATTTTCATTAGCTAACAGCTAACTAACGTGCATCTACTTCGCAGATGACTAACTACTAAATATCTGAAATTCTTCATTCCACCCATCTTTTGAATAAAACTTTGGAACTGACATTTTCTAAACTTATCCAATCATAGCTTAGCAACCGTGAGAAAGCCTGTCAAGCTAAAGCCAAAAACACAAGAGCAACTATGTAAGGAAATAATTAAACAGTATGTTTATCTGCTCCAATGTAGGCTGCAAACAGTAGCATTCCCGCTAATTAGCTTACTGTAAAAATAAAACACATTGTTTTGAAATATAAACAATAACACACTAATCTAACCTCTTTGTTGCTTGTCAAAGTATATTTCTCAGTGGTAAATATTCAAACAGGATTTAATAGTATGATTGACATAGTAGCAACACTGCAACACAAAATCAATGCCGTTTATTTACATTTCTTCTATATGGATCATCAACTGGTGAGGATGTTGACTTTCTGTCTGGGACATAAAACTTAGCCTTGTTCTTTTAGCATTAACTTATTTCATCTAACTTATGTCTCATTTAAAAACGAGTCGGAAAAATCAATGGTCTCCTACTAGAAATGAGAAGCAGCTTTTGTCTACTTCTGTCTGAAATCAAGAAACCACTGTTTCAAAAATTACTATGAATTTGAAGGTGTAAATCTGCGACCGTCACTGTAAAACTGCATGTGTGCCATGCAAAACTGAAAAGCTTCAGAGGGGCAGCAGCAGTAACTAAGGGGAGCTGGGCTTAGCAACCAGTAAACTAAAGAATTCATGTAAATGCATCAACTGATAACTGACAATTGTATTAATGATGATGTCATTAATATGATGTTTCATGTGTTGTAGGTTGTTCTCCAGTCTAGGTGAACTCCACACCATCTCCCAGCGAGGATATGGCGCCAGCTACACAGTCCGACCAGGAAGTCGCTACCCTGTCACCCGCCGGAGCCCCTCCCCCTCTCCCTCCCCCTCTGATAGGTCAATAGGGCTTCCCTCTTCCCCCGCCCCCTGCTCTGAAAGGCCAGATCTGAGCTCGGGTCGTGGTCTAACCATCCTGAAGTCGTCCAGTCTCAGTCTCCCCTCTGAACCAAAGGAGGTTCGGTTTGTGATGCGAAGTGCCAGCGCACGAACCAGGTCCCGTTCACCCTCACCTTCACCCCACGCCTCCCCGTGCCCCTCCCCAGTCCTCAGCGGGCCCCTGTTGGCCCTTCGGCCATGGAGGCAGCGGCCCCTCAACCTGTGGAATAAATATGATGTGGGTGACTGGCTGGAGAGTGTGGGTCTGGCTGAACATCGCCAGCGCTTCCAGGAGCACGAGATCGAAGGCTCCCATCTCCCCGCCCTCACCAAGGAGGACTACGTGGAGCTGGGCGTCACCAGACTGGGACACCGAATCAACATCGAGAGGGCACTCAGACAGCTGCTGGATGGTTCCACTTGACCCCTCACCTCTGACCATTCACCTCTAGACATCCTGAACTGTGACCTCATAACCCCTGACCTCTGGTCAGACACTAGGCCATCTCTTTGACTAGGATATCTTATCAATGACTGAATCTTTAGACCTTTTTACCAACGTGGAGCCCAGCTCTCTGAGTAATCTCAGTGTCATTTTGGCTTATCAGCTCTTTGATCAACTCAGTGTTGTGAAGCAGGACGACTGGTAACACTGAGCTCTGAGTCCCGTACGTAGCTTTAGTGTCATTTTAGACGTCCAATATTTAGTTTGACGTCTGTTCATGTCAGTAAATACCCAGTCAACGTCAAAGTTGTCATTCATTTCAAAATAGAATTATAGTTGAACACAATTCCTTTTAGTGTTATCTTAGTTGCTGCTGGCAGAACACATGCCTTTTCATTGGACAGGGCTTTCATAGCAAAAACAAAAGTTCAACATTGCCAATGCAGAGATTGGCTACCTTTTCTTGGGCAGCCATGCAAACCAGGTTTTGCGGCCAAAATTATACTAAACTGGCGCTAAATACGCTGGCTTCCAAACAATTTGTAGGAATAAATCCCATCTTAGCACAAAATATGACAGGGACATTTTCAGAGACAGATGACAACACTTTTAGGGCTACAACCGAGTTTCACTGTTGATTAATCTGACAACTATTTTCTTGATTAATAATTAAGTCTATAAAATGTCAAAAAATTGTGAAAGATGCCAACACAATCCTAAAAAAATAAGTTTACTATCACTATTACTAAGAAAAGTAATAACATTTGGAAAGCTGGAAGCAGTGGAGTTTTGGCATTTTTGTAGCCCAAAAATGACAATTTAGTATTAAAACATCTGTCAATGGACTAGTGGATTAATGGACTCAAATTCATGTTCTACTTTCCATTTAATCTCCATCTAATTTGTGTCCATTCCCTGACAAACTGGATGGAATGGCTGCAGTTGCTTACATTTGGTACTTTTCCTAAATATGGACTTAGTATAAGCTAATAAAACTAACTGGATTTTACATGTTTTTTTCTGTGTATTCTAATCTGGATCACCAGAAAATAGAATATCCAGAAAAGGAATATGAGTTTTGACTTTTCATTATGAGTGCCTGCTAAAGTAGTTAATACCATCCACACAGTGTTCCAAAGAATCGCATTAGCTTACAGCATACTCAGCTAAGTACAGCTGGAAGCTCTTCTGCCAGTCTTGACAGGTGAAAAGACGATCAAAGAGCTGATTTGACAAACTGACCACAAACATTATGAGACGGGTTCTTTTCCTTGTGCCATTCTGCTTCCCCAGACGAGTTTAGCAGGACTTTTGCTAGCGGACATGGACGATTAGCGAGCTGCCGGGAGTCTCTGCTTTGACAACAGGAGATCAGCTGAGGATATGTCTCAGTCCTTTTCAGAAAAGTTCTTGTGACTTAGCATTTTTATCAAATATCACTCATAAAGAATTTGTGTTAATTTTGAGTTCATATCTTAATGCCGATCATTTAGAATTTATGAATAACAAGTAATAATAATGTGGTGGTGATGACTTACAGAGTTTATATTGTTTGGAAATGATTTTGAGTTTCTTATGATTTGACAATGAGTTGAGTTTCAAGGTCATTTCGGTGATGTTTTGGAATTCATAATGATTTGTCAATGAGTGTGACTTTGTGCTGATGTGCTGTGTGTTTCAGGGAGAGCTGCAGCAGAGCTCCAACTGTAAACCTCTCTGGTTTCTAACCTGCTTATCGAGGGCTTACTGTACATGGTGCTATCTGTTTAAAGCCATCTGTACAGAAAATACCTTTCTCCTTCCCCTCCTATACCTTCCTCACACTGACACCATAAACTTTTAGGTTAACCCCCTTAACTCTAGTGTGTTATTCCTAAATTAACCAATCAAGTGTGGCTGTACTTGCTATATCTTTGCAGTAACCATAATCAGGAACAGGCCATATATGGAGTTTCCTCCCTGCCATAAAGGGGATTTAAACCCTGCCATATGTGGAGTTTCCTCCAGACCATATAGAGTTTCCCTGAGGCCATATATAGTTTTAAAAAGGCCATAAATTGAGTTGCCAAACTTAATAATTGTTCATTCATGTAAAGTCACTAAATTTATGAATTAAAGAGCGGTCACACTGAAATTTGTTCAAAATGAGACCTCCCTCTCTCTAGTTGCGATTGATTCTGCCCTCTTAGCTTCACGTAGACTTCAATCTGATTAAAGTTTGACATGCAAAATTTCAGGGTGATTTCCATCCAATTAAAAAGAATGAGTGGCATTGATTGTTTATATAACTTTTATAAATCACTGCACAGTGAAATACAAGTAGCAGAGAAGGAGGGATATGCTTTATTCCAAGAGATTAATGACGATAAAGTGTTTGATAAGAAGGTATATATTTCAGTTTGGGAAATGCTATTGCTGACGCACTTTATGCTTAAAATGCTGCCCACGCTGTTTCCTGTCGAGCCAGCTTTGCGCCACAGCACGCAAGTAAATTTCACCTTTGCAAAATCCAGTATGACCGCACCATTTCCAATATTGGTGGGCAAAACCATCCCTGCATTAACCATCTTACTCAGAGACAGATGAGAAGACTTGTGTGTACAGTAACAGAGATGGGTCCTAAACTTATTTAGCCTAGCCTAGCACAAAGACATACATGGATGTAAAGGGCAACTGCCAGTCTAGCTCTATCAATAGTGAAAAAATACAACTTCCAACAACTCCAAAGATGGGTTAGGGACTTGTATGCTATATCTTGCAGAGTTTAGTTGACACAGTAGGGGCAGAGCTCAAAACCCAACATGAGGACAATGCTAGCTGCTGCTAAAACCACACTGTCTCATTTTTATTTTATTGTCTACACTTGTACAATAAACAATTTAAAATACAACAAGACATCTCCGGAGTCGCTGGAAGGTGTATTTGTTTCACTTTTTTCCCCTCAAATTTGAATTGGGAATCCGCGGTAATGACATATCAGGAACTGTTAGCTTTAATAGTGCTTTTAGCGATTTTCTAAATGAGGCATGTTGCCACAACTCGTCTTTTCTCAATATTTTCATACAATTTGTCATCAAATTTGATACAGCTACATAATTTACTTGATATGTTAGTGTCTCCTCTTCAATCCCCCTCTGAAGCACAAACAACGTTCCAGTGCCTGACTCCACAAGAACAAATCTACTACGTTGTTTATGACTTAAGTATCTAAACAAAGGCAAAGCCGCCAATCATGATTTATACAAGTTTACCATGATGATGACTACAGAGGTATAGAATGTATAGTCTATGTACAGCACATTGCAGTAGACTATAGAATCTGTGTAATATATATTATGTTAGAATAATGTAGCTATATAGTGTAATATATATAAAGTATAGTAGATTTTAAAATTTACAACAGTAATATTTTGGTAAGTTGTAGTCTATGAAGTCTTTATCCATATGTGATATTCAGCCTTTATAAACAGTTACACATCAGCTGTTAATCAGACTTATGCCATCTCTAAACAATCTACACATATCAAAACATCAACAGTGAACTACAAGGACACTCTAGAATTTGGGGGCACTATGGCAAAATCAAGGGAGTGTATCTTTAAAGAGTAACTTAACACTAAATTCACTTTTTTGAGTTAATAAATTATACAAAGTCACTTAAGTATCAATTGGTTTTTTTCCCCAAGTCTATAGTGTTCATTGCATTAACAGTTGTTTGCCCTTTTTTCCAGAAAATCCAAGTAATTCTGTCTTTTAGAGTGGTGGTTCCCAACAAAATGAGTCCACTTACGACCCCCAGTCATCAGTTGCATATGTTTACCATTTGTAATGTTTAAAAAGATAAGAGATAAAACTTCACGTCCCATAAGTACAAGGCAACATAATGTTACACTTCAATCAAATGCCGCGTTCACACTATGTTGGATGGATGGGAAGGATCATAAAGATTCACATGTTGAGGACTTGCAAGCGTTCACGTCCTCTAATTCAGGAAGGTTATATAATAACGGAATTGGTTGTATGAGGGTTTAAAATACTTTGCATTGACAAAATTACATTATATCCATTAAATTTGTGTTTAATTACACTGAATGACAGACTTTTGCTGACATGAGGCGTCCATGTGTGCTTGGTTTCCAGACACTTGTGTTTAATTACGTGCCAAGTTGGATATATCAGAGTTTTTTTGATAAATCAGTTTCACAGTCATAATTACGACTTGGAAGTTGACATGAACGTTATTTAAAAGTCCAATATAACTGGACGCAGCATGAGCAATAAATCAGTTTGTATGAAGTTATGTTCGTCCACTTCTGAAGGCAAAAGGGTTTCTACTTGTTTTGAATTGCCACATCCAAAGACGGGCCAAAAATCCTGCCGTCTGGTGAGGAACAAAACATGATAAATCATATGTAGACAAGTTCAAATCCTGGAACTTTGCATACTTGGCCAATCAGTGCATAAAGTTGTTGTGCTAGTAGGATTGTCAGTTACATAAATGGAAAAAAAAATAGTTGGATGTAGCCTCAACCCCCAAATTAAAACATTGTAAGAAAATAGAAGAAAATCTGTTAACACAAACCTTTCCAGTAATTCATCTGTAAAACTAACCGTCCTCGTTTCACAGGTAAAGAGGGAGCATCTGCTGTGTAGCTGTTTACATCAGTGAATATCACATTTATCATATAAATACTGTATATCTGTGTAGTATATATTATAATAGACTATAGTCTACTGTACAGAGTCATCAGCTCCATGTAGACCACAGAATGAGACGTGGGCTGTCACTTTCTCTGCAGTGGAACAATAAAAATCAGGTTGGATGTAGATCAATGATGAGGTCTGTGTGACCTCTGACCTCAGGTCCCCAATGGGAATCCCTCTGTACGCTGATATACCAGACATGAGGTCATTTATTTATAAGATTTCTCAGCCAATCAGAAAAATAACCTGATGTTGAAATATCATCAGTGACATGATGATTAAGTATATCAGTGGTATTCTCCCACTTTATACATTTTAACCCAAATGTTCACCTTCTGTCACCAGTCAAACTAGTTTCAGCTGACACTAGAAGATAATTTAGAAGTTTACATGACCACATGAACCTTAATTGTTAAATCTGAAGCCATTTGGATGAAAACGTGTCCTGTCCTGTCTTTTGAGTCATTTTAGACAAGTTTTAGCCTGGTTTTCCCCATCCATTTTTCCAAGTTCTTGGACACAGGAGTGATTTTTTTGGCCATCTTTCCTACTTAGAAATTTTAACCCATTTCAACACAGTCCCACAACTTGAAACCTTGTTAGTCACACATTCTGACACAAGCAAATGTCTGTCCAGCATAGCTAACATCTGCCAGCTTGCTACATTAACTAACATGCAATCAACTGTTACAATCGTGTTCCAGTCCCAACTGTCCAGTTATCACAGCAAAGAATACAACTGGTGATAATCTATATTTTCTTTATTGTCAACAAATCCCATGAAAAGACCAAAATCCAACAATGTGTCAGTCTGTCTCTCAATGTTTTGACTTCCCTACCCTGTCTATTGCTCTTTGCCCCAAACCTATTTCAACTGAGGCCATAAATCTTTAAAAAAAAAAAAAAACAGCCCACAAATAGTTTAATTTTTTAAAAAGTTCCTAAAACAGCTGGCCAATGTAGTTTAACAACAAACAGGAGGAAATAGTGCATTTTGGGGGACAACAGCTAGTAAATGTTAGCCTGTTAGCTCCATACCAGCTCCCTTTTTTTGATTTGATAAGCCTCCGATGTATAATTGTGATAACGCTCCATAAGGTGTCCAGTTAAAGTCTGAGAGTTTCTTCTCGCCTAATAAAATAGACATGTGGCTAATTAGAAAGTTATAATGGACTGAATGATGGAGACAAAATGGCTGCTCAAGAATATTAGAGAAGACCAACATGGCGACCAGGAGAGAACCAAGACAATTGTATAAAAAGATGGAATAAAGGGCCAAAATTGGCTGCCACTGGATATTTTAATGGGCTGTATCTGAAATTGCTCCCTTGTTCACTCATTCACTGCTCCCTATACAATAAACAATCAATACTTTACTCAATAGTGAGCAACAAATTGAGATTTCATGCGCTTCCTGATTGTCATTTCTTGTCATCATTTGCGCATCTATAAAAATGCGACGCCACAAGGCTACTTTTTTGTTCATTTGGTAAAATTTTTGGAGGGCACTACGCAGATAAATTTACGCCCAGAATTTGGACACTCAAATAAAATGGTGACAGTAAATATAGATTACTTTATAGCAACTAGGGAGTGATTTTGGATACAGCCATAGTGTCGTAAAAGAAACTATGACTTCACCATGGTAACCCCTCAGCTTCCTGCTGATTGGCTGAGAATTCTGGCTTTCTAACCTGTATGAAACCTTCCTCCTCCTCCTCCTCCTCCTGATATTCACCTGGTTATAATGGTTTTATGGTTTTCCTCCTCCTTTCTAGCTTCCTCTTTTTACAGTATGTTTGTAGTTTCTTCTGGAGTGAGTGGCGTGTGTGTACTTGTAGTTTTTTCTTCCCTTTTCTAAAGACTAAAGAGCACACAATTACAACTGATGAGCTCTGCAACGCAACAGATTGTAATCTTTATAATAAACTGTCATTTATTACAAAGAGAACACTTTGCCATCATGTGTGGTTCTTTCAGTCAGTTTTTAATCACCTCTGAACTTGATTGCCCACAAAAAGCTTAAAAAAAACAGGTTAATGACTGACGAGTTTAACCTCAGTTCACAGATAATAAAACCTTCTCAGGACTTGCATTCACAGGGAATGACCACACACTCCTAAATCACTGAATAACAGACTTCAGTTGTGCACACAGTATAATTATTTATTATCCAAGTTGTAAAAATAGACTGGAAATCACTGAACTATGATGCTAAAGAGACACACAGACATGTGAGCTGCAGCCTCTCAGGTGAGCTCTGATGTCGTAGTGAAAAATGTAGCAATAAGTTCTGGAGATGAAGGAAAAATACAAATAGAAGTTTTTAAGATGACTTAAAGAGGTTTGAGCGTCACTGTGTGTCTGTCATGAAACTCTTCTGTCACCCAAATCTGCAAAATGAAAGGACAGAATCTCAGGTGAGGTCTGAAAACCTGAAAGCAGCACATTACCTAGAGGTTTCTACACATTTATTGTGACAGTCTATGATATGTTCATTTTAAATATTAATTTTGGTCTCAGATTTATAGGTAAGTAGTCTATCAATAAAATAAAATTTAAAAAAAACATGATACAAGTCCAGTTTCAGGCAAGTCAGCAAATGCATATTCAGTGAAGTAAACATTTTGCGCACACACACACACACGTGTGCCTATGAAAGAGTCATAAAGAGCAAGTACACGTACACAATTATTTTGGCTGTTCAAAAAAAAAAAAAAAAAGTGCTTACCAAAAAAACCAAAGCTAAGCCATTGCCTTGAGGAAATGAAAATATTGGCATTTCCTGGCAATGGTGTAACGATGACTAGTGTGTCACAATAACACTGGAAAATCCACAAAATTGCATCAGAGTGTTCCAGAAAAACAGCCTGTTAGGAAAATGTGTTAACTTTTGGATTTTATAAGAAAAATTATATTACATAACGTTTCTCCCGGTTGAATCTCCACTTTCTTGCAAACTCTCGTAAATTGAACCAACTTTGGTGCCTGAGAGCAGCTGAAGTGTTGATATCTTTAAACATAAGCTTCAAACCTTCCTCTTTAGCCTGGCTTTTGATTAAGAAATGATTTTATTAAACAAACTTTATTTTATTCACTTATTTTATTGTATTTGAGTTGTAAAATTTTATTTGATATTTTTTCCTCTTATCAATTTTATTTGTCTTTGTTTTTATCTATTTTATCTAGTTCTTTAATCCAAGTTTTATTTCACTAATTTTTTAAATTATTACTATAGTATTTAATTTTTTTGTTTGATTGCATTTTTATTTCTCGTGTGCATTAATCTCAAATTGTTCTACTGTTTACATTTGTTCTGTCTTATTATCAGCTTGTCAGTCATCTGTGAAGCACTTTGAACTGCACTAACCTGTATGACAGGTGTCATCTGGAGTGAAACGACGAGCAGGTGGACCCAAACGCAGGAGACGGGAGGCAGGCAGGGACTGAAGAGCACTCATTAATAGAGGTTACATGCTGGCAAAGCAAAACTGAACAGGACAGAACAAAACTGAGCTTCACAGAACAGCAGATCCAACAAGACTGAGCTGAAAACCAGGACTTAAATACGAACTGAACTAATGAAACAACAAGGAACAGGTGGCAAGACACAGGGGCAGGCTGGGAGCTGATTGGCTGGGGAGGACACATGGAGCAGAGCAGGTATGGAGGAAAAAACACAAAATGCAATAGTTGCTCTGGGCTGAGGACAAATCAAAAACAGAACTTCATCCATGAGTTAAATTAGAGTCTACCATATAATCATGCACTATCCTCTTCATATATAAACCATCATTCATTAAACTGTCTCAGAATTACATCAATATAACTTAAATAAGTGCATAAGTCACACTGAGCAAACACAGCAAATAAACCTCAGCATTAAATTGCCAACCTAGGAACCTTTAACATAAAGACTAGAAACATAAACTGCTGTTGACATAAACATGAACCAATAAATCTGTCTGCATATTAAGGCTGCACGTAACAACATAAATTGGACTGAAAGACAACTGTTACTCTGAGTTTCAGTTCACTTTTGCTCTCAGTTTCTACAAGAGTCAATGAACCAAGTAACAGTATCTCAAGTGGCCCTTGAATATAATTTGCAACTTCTCTTATCTGTAATTAACAGAAAACCAAAAAGCCCAAAACACAAAAAGTCTAGAGATATCCCAAGTCTCTTAAATTACATCCATGTTTCCAAGTCCTTCCCACTGAGAGACACATGGAAACCATGCGAGGAGACAGAAAACAAGATGAAACGAGAAGTGAGATGTTCTTTTCTCTGAAGCATCACATGAAGTGACATCTGTTTCTAAAAACAGCGGCCGCTGATCGCAGCTGCCAAACGTGTGGAGTCTGTCGGAGACTTGTCAACTTACTTTAAGCGGGGTTAACTGCACTTGATGTCACTACTTTTGCTGATCTTTGTGACTTGATGGTTCTCAAGCAGCGTCCAGAACGCACTGCGAAATACATCACAGAACAAAAAAGTCACAACTGTTGCTGATGCTGCTGTGTCAGCTGATGAGAATGTTTTGCTTCATAATTGTTTGAGATGCAATGTTCAAAGAAAGTTGGTTTGAAGTCTGACTTTAAAGCAGGTGGGAAAGGACATTGGAAGGCAGATTGTCCTGGATAAAACCAGGGGAATGAGAGCTAATGTTAAGCCTGCTACGTTTGCTGCTCCTGTTAAAGACTGTTGTGTTTAGGAAGTGCCTGCCTCTCATTCCTGTGAACCAGATGTTTTGGCAGCTTATGTTCCTTTCATTTGCGATGGGTTTCTGTTACTTCTGGGAAGTGACAGTGATCTTATAATGCCTGTACTGTTGACTCTGATACCAGAGGCTGTGCTCTCAGTCATGGGACGGCGTTGAGAATTCTTCAGAATTCTGTTCATTTGTATAAGATGATTCTTAAGTGTGAGCTGGTTAATGGCGAGGTACCTGTTGGTGTGCGGCCAGCATTGCCTATCGAATGTGTACACTTTATTTTGGGCAACGGCCAAGTTTGGACCGACACTCCTCCCACACCTGTGGTTACTTCTTGTCCGTCTGATTTTGTGTCTGACAAGAGTTTCAGTTGCAGTTTAGAGGTCTTTTCATCTTGTGTAATTAGCCGAACTATGAGCAAATCAGACTCTGACATGTCACCTAACAGTAACAGTGTTGATGTGGTTTTGGAGGTCCCGTTTCTGTCTGAGCTTCCTTTATGCTGTCACACAGTGAGGTAGTACAGGAGCAACATAGCGATTCTTCTCTGAAAAACATTTGACCATGTTTTGCCCACCGCTAAGATAAGTAGTGCTACAAATGGATAAATTTGCATAGTGACTTGCTATTCAGAAAGTGAGTTCCTGTTGGTGAACATTGCGTGAAGAATGATGTTTTCCAGATGGTGGTGCCAGCTAACGTCTGCCCACCAGTTATATGACTGCGTATCCCTTGAGGTCGATTACAACTAAGGCTGTGGTTAAGACGTTGTCGCAGTTCATTTCAATAATTGGCCTTTCTAAGGTGGTCCAGAGCAACCAAGGATCGAGTTTTCAGTTTACCTTGATGATTTGGCCATTTATAGGGATACTTGGCACATCTTCAGCGCATCCTGTTGCTGTTCAAACATTTGGTTGAAGCGTGGCTCACCATTAATTTGGCCAAATGTGACTTTGCCATGGTTACAGTGACATACCTCGGCCGGTGGTGGGACGGGGTCGTGTGGCCCCAGTCCAGGCCAAGGTTATGGCAGTAGCCAAATATCCACAACCCACAACACAGAACTTCAAAGGTTCTTCGGTTAAGTGGGTTACTATATAAGTTCTTGTAAAAGCTTCTCTACTGTTTTGTTTCCCCTCGCCACACTGCTCAGTGCCAAGGCAAAATTTGTTTGGTCATCTGAATGTCAGCTAAGTTTTGAAAATGTGAAAACCGTCTTATGTTCTTCTCCTGTTCTAGCTGCTCCCTGTTTTGATTGAGCGTTCATGCTCCAAGTAGATGCCAGCAAGGTGGGAGCAGGTCCCTTCTTGCTCCAGAGACGACCAGATGACCAAGGGGTGGTGAGGCCAGTCACTTTCTTCTCAAAAAAGTTTAGTAATTACCAGCATAATTATTCTGTTATTGAGAAGGAGATTTTGTCATTTGTTTGGGCTTCACAACATTTCAATGTATATGTAGAAGCAGGAGGGCGACATTGGTTTGCACGGACCACAATCAAAGTTCAAACCAGACGCTGATGAAGAGGTCATTGTTCCTTCAGGCGCAGAGGTTGCTGAGGATGAGTGAGGGAAGCTACAGGCAGAGTATCCAGGACGATGGTTGTGTATTATTTTTATTGTTTTTGTTTTCTTTTTTGTTTGAGTAATTGTGATTTGTGCCAATGTGGGTGGATCGATAGTATGTAAAGTAAAGGGGGGGTGTAACCTACCTTAAATGTACTGATGCTGGTGTGGTTATGAGTTACTGTTATATTCCTTTGTGTCCATAAAGGTATCCAGGGGAACATGGGTGTGTCAGCCAGCCAGATTCAGGGCCTAATGCTCTCAGAGGTGATTCAGATTTAATGTTGATACATTTTAGACCACAAAGAGTTTCGATTTGAAACAGTTTGTTTGTGGAAGCGCTGACATCGATGAGCTACATCATATTTTTGGTTTTAGTTTTGTTTGTGTGTGTGTGTGTGTGTGTGTGTGTACATTGGCTTATGAAAGAGGAAAGAGTGATGGAGAACAAGTACACGGACACGTTTATTTTGGCTATTAGGTGAAAAAATGTCCTTGCCAAAGCCAAACCAATTCCCTGAGGAAGTGAAAATGGTGAATACAGCTGCACAATGACCCCACAAAAATGCATCACAGTGTTTCAGAAAAGCAGCTAAAATCAGAAGTGGACTTCTACAAGATCCTGTTGGGACTGAAAATATGTTAACTTTGGATTTTTTAATGAAGAAAATTTATAATATACAGCGTTTCTCCCAGTTGAAACTCTTTCTTACAAAAATTCGAGAACAGCTGAAGTGTTGATATCTTTAAATGTAAACTTAAAACCTTCCTCTTTAGTCTGGCTTTTGATTAAGAATGATTTTATTAGACTTTATTTCATTCACTTATTTTATTGTATTAGTGTTGTAAAATTTTATTTTTTTCCTCTTATCAATTTTATTTGTCTTTATTTATCTAGTTCTTTAATCTAGTTTTAATTTCACTCATTTTTTAATTGTTATTATTATAGTTTTTAAATGTTTTTATTTGATTACACTTTCATCATTTTTATTTCTCGTGTGCATTAATCTCAAATTGTTTCACTGTTTACATTTGTTCTGTCTTATTATCGGCTTGTCAGTCATCTATGAAGCACTTTGAACTGCACTAACCTGTATGAAAGGTGTTGTACAAATAAAGTTTGATTGATTGATTTTTAACTCTGATTTTACAGTGAACATTTACTGTTTTAGCTTTTTTAGTCGCAGAGAGGAAACAAATAGTTGGACTTTATTTTCACTTCAGACTTTGTCCTGTTTGTGTCAAAGCAGCAGCGAACGTCACAGATGACCTGAATATTAAAATTCAACATACTCATGTCAGCCTGTTTTAGGAAGATAAAGTCACTAATTCTAGTCTTTTGGGGGATTTTTCTAGCTGCTGTATGATGAAACTGGTTATCTTCTTTGATTCTGCAGCTGTGTCAGCTGATCTTTGTACTCACCACGATCAGAGCTACTTTGTTCTCCTTATGGGCTCCATAGGCTCCAAGGATGGTGATCACCATGGTAATGGTGCGACCCTCCAGCTGGAGGCAGAAGAGATGATTGACAGGTTAACATTTGTTGTTTTTTGTTTTTTTTTTTAGAGCCGGAGCTATTTCTTTCTGTTTGTCAGTTTCTTACGTCGTTTCCTCCATTAACGCTGGTGAGGACCTGAGACAGCAGAGCGAGCCCGATGATGAATCCGCCGATAATCTGAAACGACAAGAAAAGAGCTCGATTAGATCCGTGCTGAGCTGCTGCAACAACTGGACTCTGTAGGGGGAATTCTATTTTGCATCATATAAATCTTCGCCTCTAACTTTTTGTATTATTTTCCATCATAAGAACACTTCATGGTGCAGTATTATTTTTTTCATCAAGACATTGTCTGCCTAAACAACACAGATTCTTAATATTAATCAAACTTCTTGGTTTAACTTGTATGAATTCTGGCTAACGTAACAGCTGATGACCAGATACTTTCATCACTACCGTAAAGACAAATTCTCGCCTAATAAAATAGACATGTGGCTAATTAGAAAGTTATAATGGACTGAATGATGGAGACAAACATAGCAACCAGGAGAGAACCAGGACAACTGTATAAAAAGATGGAATAAAGGGCCAAAATTGGCTGCAACTGGATATTTTAAATGGGCTGTATAAAAACATTTCACTTGTTTATTTGGCTCACATCACATTAGAATAACGCTCTGAAGAGGGCTCTGTGCCTAATGTGATGTGAGCCAAATAAACAAGTGAAATGTTAATATTATGTCATCCTTGACTAGAAAATTGAGATGTGCGACCCTTTTTTTTTTACATTTTTGGAATGTAAATAAAGGGTAAGCTGTTGTCACAGCAGCGCAACTAAGGCTGTCTCATTTCAAAGGCTCCTCCAAATGTGGCCTTCTTTTCCCAAATTTGGAGGATCCAACAGATGGATCCTTCACTGTCCAACCCATCCCAGAACGCATCTCACACCAACCGGCAGCAGCGATGGTGTAGATTTTGAGCCAGGCTAAGTTTTTTCAGGTGAGAAAATAACAATTTAGATTCCCGATGTGGTCAGTTTATCCAAATAAATGTTTGTAAATCTGCTTTTCACACATGTAAGGAGCTGCTGACCGGGTGACCGGGTCATCTCAGCGGCCTGTTGACAGCCCGATTCCTGAGATCACCAACTGGTCAAAATTCGTCATCATCCCGGCGGGGAGAAAATGATCCAATGAACTGATCTGTGCAGCTCTTTGATTATTTGCCACTGGCTGTAATGTCTCGGCAGAATTTTGATATATGATGTAATTCCTTTTGGAAGATAAATATTTGATTCACAGAAGAAGTCTAACAATTGTAGCTGCCACATTAGCATGTATGAATGTAAAGTGAAGCTTAATGTTTTTACTGGACAGAACAACAGCGCTGCCTCTGGGACTCTATAAGTACAGATATCACCACATTTACATCAATATAAATGTATTAAAATGAACAGATCAGTCTATAGTAAATTTCGTTTTATTTTATTAAGCTACATAACAGTATGGATATTTATTACAGCTACATTACAGACTGAATAACAATGCATTGCATCTCTCTGTCAGTGAGGTTATTATTTTTTGTGAGAAAAAAGTGTCAGTGGAGCTTTGAGCTTTGATTATTTTGTCACAGTTCAGTCAGGTAGGTGTGTTGAAGCTGAGCTGCTGTTGTGATAAGTTAAAAGAATGATGCACTAAAAGGGCCATACAAGCTTAAAAAGGACAGTACACTTAAAATGCTGTGATAAGGTTAAAAAGATCGTAGTCATGAGAAACAATTTATAAGATGTGTTTAAAATGGGTTAAAAAAAAATAGGAATTCATTATGTCAAAAGAGGTTAAAATTTTAAAAGGTCTTTAATTAATTCATTGTTCATTTCATCCTTTATTGTCAGAGGTTCAGCTATAATGGTATTATCAGTGATCCGCAAAGTAGTCTTAATCTACTAGCGTGAGATCGATTGCTTTTGTCTCCACCCACGTATCCAGGGGAACTCGCGGTCTTTTCTTCATTCGAGTAAACGCTCTCACTGAAGAAACATTACCGTATCACTCTTGTGATTATTTCTCCCCGTTTCAGGTATGTTGTCGGCATTTGACACTATTAAGGTGGTTGTAATAAATTTTCTAATATGTTTGAGTGTCAAGTGAATGTATGTGTAACATTTCAAGTGAGTTAAAGTAAAGTTTGCCGAGTATGGTAAAGTGTCTGGCGAGCTAGCTCCCGCTTGTTAGCAGAGTTCAACCCGTAACTACGCCAATTGCTTCCGCCATTTTGTGAATCCAATTGTCTACATATGCAAATGTATTTTACACAGTTTTCTATATTGTCTATTTAGTAACTTTTATAAGGTTATGAGAGGTTACTGAGTTACAGCAGTATATTATTTACCAGTAACAGTAGAGAGAATAGGAATTATGTCTCAAAGAAATACTGAATATTTGTGTAACTTGAATAGGGTATGTACGCTACTGTAACCAGCCTGTTAAGCAGGGTAGCCTATGTTTATTTGTAGATTGTGTATATGTTCAATTATTCATTCGAGTAAACGCTCTCACTGAAGAAATCACTCGTATCACTCTTGTGATTATTTCTCCCCGTTTCAGGGGCGTAACACTGTCAGCAGGTACACAGCTGCAGAGAGAGAATGAACAGGGTTTTCTCTCTATTTAGTCTCTCATTAGTTGAAAAATAAAAAATATTGAATGAATTAAAATAAAGTAACATTAAAAGTTCTGACTCCATTTCTACTAGCTGTGTCTTGATTCCTGGTAATCCCCCGTAAACCAGACCGACTCATTTCACAATACCCCGTTCTGGCTTTCTGACCATGTAAAACACGTCCTTCGAAGGATGCAGCCCCTGAATTGAGACACAGCTATAGTGTCATAAAGAACAAATACATGGACAAACTATGACTTCACCATGGTGACGCCTCAGCTTTCCTGCTAATTGGCTGAAAATTTTGGCTTTCTAACCTGTTTGAAATCTTCCTCCTCCTGATATTCACCTGGTTCAGGGCACAAAATTAGCACCAGCCAAAAAAACAATGGTAATCTATTGAGTGGCTGGTAATTTTTGAACATTCACTAGCCATTTAGCCGGTGGACAAAAAAAGTTACCCTGAACTGGTTAAAATGGTTTTATGGTTTTACCTCTCCTTTCAAGCTTCCTCTTATTACGGTATGTTTGTAGTTTCTTCTCGAGTGAGTGGCGTGTGTGTACTTGTATTTTTTTCTTCCCTTTTCTAAAAACTAAAGAGCACACAATGACAACTGATGAGCTCTGCAACACAACAGATTCTGATCTTTATAATAAATGGTAATTTATTACAAAGTGAACACTCTGCCTTCATGTGTGGTTCTTTCACAAAGCTCTCAGTTTTTATAACCTCTGAACTTGTTTGGCCACAAAAGCTTTGAAACCGGTTAATGACTGACGAGTTTCACCTCAGTTCACAGTCAACCCCTTCTCAGGACTTGCATTCACAGGGAATGACCACACACTCCTAAATCACTGAATAACAGACTTCAGTTGTGCACACAGTATAATTATTTGTTATCCATGTTGTAAAAATAGGTTTGAACTCACTGTTGTTGCATCTGCACCGAGCCACATATCAAAAAATGAATTAAATTATAATCAACATCATCTCATAATTAAAGCTGCAAGCAGCGTTGAACGGGCCCTCGCGCCTCTGCGCACCTCAGGCAGCGGTGCAGTCGAAGGGCTATTGTGACGGGCATGTAGATGTCTTCAGACCCGGGCTGTTTTCAGACAGTACAAGAAGGAGATAAACATCACTTCCTTTGTCCACTATTTTGCCTGCTGCTGGGGCTGCTTCACTGAAATTTCATAGGGGGCGCTATTCAGCCAGTTTGCATCACTGATGGAATATTGTCATTAGGACGTGTTCAGGCCGGGACTCTTATCAAACATGCAAAGTTTGGTGCAGACTGAAGCATTTACAATAAAGTTATAGCAACGTCCTCTGTCATGGCAAAACATCAAATCTAAACAGTGTGAGGATGAGAATTTTCTGCAGGGTGAGACATGTCTGTCTTGTTCACACCTGTGGCATCAAAATTATGCAAGTTTTGGGCCCATTTACTTGAATTTCAATTAGTAAATTGAAAACTCTTGATGAGTTTGTGTGTAAAACAAATTAATTTCCTAATTTTCATCAAGTCTATTTTTAGAAAAGTAAAGACTTTTAACCCACATGACCTGGTGAAAGTTTGATTGACATGTGTACTGTCAGGTGTGTAGAGACAATAAGTAACTGCAGCTGGACACAGAAAAATACTACAAATTTTAGTTTTGATTTTATTTTTCTGCAGAACTTTATAACTAAATTGTCACTCTCTCTCAATTTTTTCCCTTCCCCTCATAGGTCATCCCCACTACTGAATTATACATATAAGACCTATAATTATTGTAAAATAAATGATACTTACCCCAAACTTCATACAAAGTTTGTATATAATGTATTGTATATATATAGACCTTTCTACTGCATCCTTCAAAAATGAGCTGCATTCAACCCCCACACCCACCCACCCCTCCTATCCTCTCTCTCTCCCTCTCAGATGGAGAGACGAATGTCACTCTTCTTGTGAAATCAAAAAGGCCTGAGCCCTTCTGTATTTCGTGTGTTTGTTTCTTTCTACTTTCTTTATTATTCCGCCACTTAAACCCTAAATTTGAGCCCCTAGACATGCTCAAAAACTCACCAAATTTGACACACACATCAGGTCTGGTGAAAAATTTGATAAAATGTAAAAATTAACCCCCAAAGTACCAAAATGTGCTCTATAGCGCCACCTATGTCACTAATATTCCGCCACCGCCCGTAGGAATGTCGTAGAGAGATCAACCCAAAACTCAATTATTCATCTCATCAAGACCTACAAATCATACACTGACACCCCTGACCTAAATCCAACAGGAAGTCCGCAATTAGCCTGTCAATATAAGACTTTTCCTCAATTTTGGCCTCCAAACAAACACTCTCTCCTCTGAGGGTGTTAATGGTATTGGTTTCAAACTTTAATACATGATTTATGACACTGTGCTGAAAACCAACCATACTCACCCCGCCCTTCCTATTCTCTCGCTCTCTCCCTCACAGCTGGAGAGGAGAATGTTACTCTTCTTGTGAAATCTCCTCATAAATTCCATGACTTTGGCTAAATCTTACATTAACAATCACATTTTTTAGTAGGAAATTTTGTGGGGAATCCATTGATACAGGTTTGAAAGTGGTCAGACTTATAGTTTAGATGTCAGAAGCCTTTGTTTGACACAAAGTCCATGCCTCCCCCATTCTTTTACATTGTACATGTGATGAAATCGGAGTTCTACTGAGTGAAACATGATGCCGAATGTCTGTTTTGTCAGGTAATAAACATTGTCAGTGTCTGATAACCAATAATGACTCACTGCTGGTCCTGGTGCCAGAGGAAAGTAACTGGCCGGGTATTTCTTTTTTATGGACTGCTGTCTTGCTCACGTTAGCTTTCTTCAGGACAGTGCACACCTGATTTTGCTGGAGGACCAGTGTAGACTCATCGTCTGGTGGGTTGATGAGTGGTGCAGCCTCCTCCCTCTGAGTGGCAAAGCTGGCAAAGAACTGGTTCAGGGCATCAGGCAGTGTGGCGTCATCATTTGGCAGCTGATTGTTAGTTTTGTAGTCCGTCAGTGCCTTGATGCCCTTCCACATACTGCGGGGATTGTTGTTATCAAATTGATTTTCAATGCATTGTTTGTATTTGCACTTTGCAACCCTGATGCCTCTACAGAGTTTCCCCTGTGCTTCACTGTAGGCTTGTTTGTCTCCTGACCTGAAGGCTGCATCCCGCTCCCGGAGTGGTGCCCTCACATTGCCATTAATCCACAGCCTTTGATTGGGTAACACCTTTATTGTCTTCCATGTTGTTACGTTGTCTTTGCAAAAATTAATGTATCCACAGACTGACCCAGTACATATTCCTTCAGGTCTGTTCCCTCTGCAAACAACTCCCAATCTGTATTGTCAAAACAGTCCTTCAGCATTGAGGTGGCTTCCTCAGACCACACCTTTACTCTACAGATCAATGGTCTGTAAACTGGGGTCAGAGTGAGGAAGATATGATCTGAATGTCCTAGATGTGCAGATGGGGTTGCTTTGAATGCTCCTGGAATATTTGTGAAGATCCGGTCAGTACGTTGTTCTCTCTTGTGAGGACATTCACATTCTTGTAGAATATGGGCAGTTTGGGACCAGTTTGAGATCTGTATAATTGAAGTCCCCCGCAACAAGATCACACGATCCTGGTGCGATATCAGCTGTTTGTTGGTGCTGTCATGTAGCTTTTCCAGTGCTAACTTAGCTTTGGCTTGTGGAAGGATGTAGACTGCCATAATTATTATTCACATGAATTCCCTCAGTTGGAGGATTTTTCATGCAGGACTTTTACTTGTAATGGAGTATTTTTATTTTGCTGTATTGGTACTTTTACTTAAGTAAAGGATCTGAATACCTTTTCCACCACTACAAATTAGAAATTCTCATAGTTCATAATAAACTGTCCGAAACCATACACACACAGAATATGAGCCAAAGCCAAACTTGACAGACAAGTCAAACAGGGGAGGGGAGTTGTAGACACCAGAGCTGAAACCTAATTGGTCCTATTGACAGTTAACTTCCTCCTCCCTTCTCTCCCATTGGCTGGTGAGCTCTTGACCTGCAGCTACTTTATGATGAGCCTCAGGATCGATAGCACTTCAACAACTGCAAACATCAGACCAGGTACGCTGCTGTTTGTGTGTGCGTGTATGTGTGTGTGTGTGTTTGTACTTTTATTACTGACATTGAGGGGACAAAAACCTGTTAGTTTGGTTGTTTAGTGTCCATGTTCAGTGTCTGTTTGTGTTGTATATTGTTTTATGGCATTTTAAAATGTGTGGTTGTATTTGTAAATGCGTATGTATGAGTATGAATGTATGGGTACATGTGTGCATATAGATACAAGTATAGTTTTATATTTTTATGATGTAAAATCATGTATAGTTATTATTTCTATTTTGTAAATTCTGCTTCTATTCAGTTGTTAACTGAGAGCATGAATGCTAATAAACTCAAGAGGCTCCTTTGTTAAAGGCAAAGATAAACTGTGAAAATACGGAAGAAGGAAGAAGATAAGAAAAGTGATAACCTGCTGGAAATTTATGGTGTATCAGACAGATTATTGGACACACTTTGATGACTTTTACATTAGTGTTTCCTCTGTATGCTTTCAACTGTGCCGCTGCTGATATTTCACATTGTAAATAATAACCAAGACAAATGCAAATCAGATGCAGTTTCTCTGCTTCGAGCAGCTGGCTGGTGCTGGTGGTGAGCAAAAGTGAACTGGTTTCACTTCTGGTCTGCTGTGTGGGTCAGTGTCTGACCAATATGATTCGCATCCACACACACACACAGCAGACAGCAGAGCAGAGAGGTGGAAATTACTGTAACTTTGTTGTGCAACCTTGGTGTACTGGAAAATTACTTATCTGGGGAGTGAAACAGAATTGAATCACAATTTTTCATTGTTTTCACAGTAATATTTGAACTTGACATAAAATAACTGAGAGTTAATCCCTAAATCAAGTATGTAAACTTGCAAGAACAATTTCTGCTTTACAATCAGTTTTCAATTCTAAATCTGACTTTTTGCAAAACATTACACACAGTTCTCTACATCAGTTACAACATTCAAAATTAAAATCTCTTGTGTTCCTTTGGAAAGCAACGCCAATCAAAATGCCGAGCCTTATTTACCAATTAATAACAGTCACTCCTCAGAGGTGTAAACACTAGTTGCTTAACTGTTCAATTAGATATCAGAGCTTCAGCACTATAACAAGGCCACAGATGAGCCTCCCCGTTTTGGAGGAAAACGGAGGTCAATGGTGATGCAAGAGCTAGAGGTTAAGGAGTGAGAGGAAGAGGAGGACGAGGACGAGGAAGGACAGTTGTTGAGATCAGGGCGGCACTGGTTGACCATGTGCTCAACCATGCGTCGGGTATGATGGCGGCCGGGCAGAGAGTTCAGTATATCCCTCGTGATGTAGATGTGGAGGCAGGATGCAGCTTAATTTCTTTTTTCTTATATTTAACATTTGTTTTTGTCTTTTTGTGTTCAGATTTTTGAAAAAAAAAAATAGCCAATTTTCATTTTTTACATATTGTTTTTTGTTTTGTTTTGTTTTTTGACAGAAAACCTTTTCTTTATCTTATGTAATATTTTTTCCTGGTTTTCTCCTGTTGGATGTTCCAAAATACTGCATTTTGGAAAAAAATATAAAAAATGTCACTGTTTTGCATTTGTGTATTTTACTTATATTTGAGTAGATAAACATTACTGTAACAATATTTTACAACCAGCAACAGTGTCACACTGAAAATACAAAAGGCATCAACCTACTGATATTTATATCAGTGTTTTTTTTGGTTGGTGAAAAGATCTTTTCACATGATGGTGTGTTTGAGTCATTTTGATGGAAAAAAAACATTTTGGAAAAAGATAAAAACAGCTTTGAATGCAGCGTTTGCTTTTTCTAGAGATTTGTAGAGTTTTGCATTTTGTTTTTGTGGTTTTGTGTTTCGAGTATTCAGAAAATGAGCCAAAGATTCAGAAAACATGTGTTTAAACAATTGTGATAAACTGTAAGGAAGCAGGAGACTCGCAGGTTCATGTTGAATTGTAGCTCATCTCACGTTCTGTACAGTTCGATTTGATGATTATTTTCATGATTAATGATAAATCGTTTGTCCAACCAACAGTCCGAAACCCAAAGATCATAAAGCTGTAACGATTAGTTGATCGACAGAAAATTAATCACCAACTTAATCATTTTATGTTTTCAAATTTTCTGATTTCAGCTTCTCAAATGTGAATATTTTCTGGTTTCTTCGGTCCTGTGTGACAGTAAACTGAATATCTTTGAGTTGTGGACTGTTGGTCGTCACAAAACGAGACATTTGGAGACAAGGCTCTCTTATATGATTAGTCGATATCTAGAATGGTTGTCAATTTAATTTCTGTTGATCAGCTAATTGATTAATTGACAAATCGATCCAGCTCTACATTGTCAGACTAGTTTAGCAGAGATGGATTTAGTGTTTTGTTTTATGTGATTTGTCGACTAACACGACTGAGGCAGATGTTTGTTTATGTTTATTTCTCTTTTACATCAGACACAAAAACAAGGTTTTAGAGTAGAGTGAATGTTGGGAAACATCCTCCCATAGTTCCAAGTTAGTCATCAAGTAAAGGGCCCAAGTTTATCACAAAGTGGTGAGTTTAGTTTTTTACATCTCTCTTTGTAATAGGCCTATTCGGACGGAAGACTAGATGATTACATAACACCAAGTGTGATGTTGCTATCTACAGTTTATATAACAGCAGTATCGTTTACTCCTTCATTACTCACTTTGTCAAGATGAAAAATATCTGCTTGGTCACTGTTGATAGACTGTTGCTGGAAACTTTCAGAGAGAAAATATTCTCAACTGCAAAGAAGACAGAAGAGGAAAGACGATAAACATTTGAAGAGAGGAAGAAGCCATATTTCATACTTTTACCCGCTTCAACTCAAGATCAAACTAGGGCTGTGTGATATGGCCTTAAAATATAAATCTCGATTTTTTTTCACGATTGGGGGCGACTCATGATTTTAATCAAGATTTTTATGGAGTTTGACCAGTTGTTTTAGAATTGTAGATGTTTAGATGTCTGCATTTTAAAGACTTGTCATATATGTCAAGAATGAACTTTCAGTCATAAACACACCTTGTTCTTTCTCATGTTGGCCGTTTGATGCAGAAAAATCGAGTCCATTGATCCAGTGTTTGGATACATTTTTACTTCATATTTGTAATTTTCAATACAGAAGTCTCAAATGGAAAAAAGATAATGTAACATCAGAGGCAAAAATTAATCGACTGTAAGGCCGCAACCAACAATTATTTTCTCAATTAATCCCTTAGTCAATTTAATGTTAAAAAATGGTGAAAATGGCATTTACAATTTCTCAGAGACGGAGGTGATGTCTTCAGTTTGCTGGTTTTGCCTAAAACCGAAAGATATTCAATTTACTGTCATACTGTACCAGCCAAAAGTTCAGACACACCTACTCATTCAAGGGTTTTTCTTTATTTTTACTGTTTTCTACATTGTAGAACAATAGTGAAGACATCAAAACTGTGAAATAACTGAACTGAAATGGAATTATGATTATCGACTGTTTTCTGTTTGGTTTTGTTTCAGGCTGACATGCTGTCCATCCCAGATCTGATCAGGAGGAAGAGAGATGGCGGAAAACTGAGCGACGAAGAAATCAAAACTTTCATTAAGGCTGTAACGACCAAAACTATACAGGAATGTCAGATAGGTACGAAGAGAAAGACTCACACAGCTCAGACATGTTCCACATGTTCCTCAGATCATTTTATCGTCAACGTTATCTCTTTAAGGGGCCATGTTGATGTCTATCTGGCAGAAAGGAATGGTCGACTCGGAGATCGAGTCCCTGACCAGGGAGATGATGTCATCAGGGGAAGTGATGTCATGGCCAAAAGAGTGGGCGGGGCGTGTGGTTGACAAACACTCAACAGGCGGGGTGGGAGATAAAGTCAGTCTGGTGTTAGCGCCCGCGCTAGCTGCCTGCGGCTGTAAGGTAACAACACAACTACAGCTAAACTTTATTAAAGGGACAGTCCCACATTTCTGGAAATCAGATGAGGTATCAATAAGTTTAATCTCTGGGCATCTCATGTTTTATTATCACAATCTTATTGCCAGACAAAAATATTGATATTTGAGGATTCTCCAGTGTTACACTCAAGGACGTAATAAGTCAGAGGTTCTTCAACCCAAATATAAAAGTACAGAAATGTTATATTCAGGGAAAAATAAGTCTGAAAATCCTTCACAGTCACAGTCTGCAGGTCTGTTGAGACTCAAAACGGCTAATATAGCCAATCATCTTTATTAGTTTTTGACAAAAAAAAAGTATTAATTTCACAATGTTTTACACATTGTACAAAAACATTGAACTATGTAATGGTGATGTAAACCATGGTCACCATTTTAGTTGAGTACAGCAGCGTAATGTTGCCACCACGTCAAAAAAAAGAGAGTGTTTTTTGATATAACGAGAAAGTATCACATTATACTGAAATGGTTTTCTCGTTATATTATCAGAGTTTACTTGTATTATTTTGGTATTAGAATTTTTTCTCATTATAACAAGAAAAACAACTCGTTATAACGAGATGAGATTTATAATGAGAAAATTGTTTGAAATATTAGACTTATACAAACAGCAGTGTTGTTGCTGCTGAAATGGAGGAAATTGAACGATTGACTTGATGAAGTCTTATTTTCACATAATTAAATTCTGCTCCATGAGACGTAGACAGGGTTGTTATCAGGGTTGATATCGTCCGCTCTGCATCTCAATCAGAAAAAAGAACCAAGCCCATTAAGTCACCATAAAAGCATCTACTATTATGAGAATATTTTATTATTATAATAATGAGAAAAGTGTTTTACAATATTGAAATACATTTTCTTGTTGTACACGAAAATTGTTTTTGTTAAAACAAGAAAGTTCTTGTTAAAACTAGTTATTTTCTCACTATAATGACAAAAATGAAAGGCATATTTTTTTACTAAGGTTGGCACTTCTGAGCGTGTTGACAAAGTAAATTTGGAGCTGATGATGCATCAGATGAAAATCAAGGCTAAGCTAGGCTAACACATGCTGGACCTCTCTATGTTGAGAAGAGGACTTCCCTTGTTGCCTCAACGAGTGTTTAAATGTTTAAGCTGCGTTTCCTCACTAAATGTTGAAACTATCCTGTCGTAAACGGAAAAAAAAACAACTTATCTGCAGAATATAAAATTAAACACCTTTCAGTAGCTAACATCACCGCTTTAAATCTAAAATGTTGATAAATAGTTTACGACTTACATTTATATACTGAGAGACAAATGTTGGTGGCATGTCTATGGCGTCATAACTTCAGGTGTGTGTTTGTCAGGTGCCTATGATCAGTGGGCGGGGCCTGGCTCACACAGGAGGAACTCTGGACAAACTGGAATCAATTCCCGGATTCGAAATCCGACAATCAGCAGAACAGGTGCAATAAACTATTTCATTTACAACAAGTTGTGCATTTCTTCACTGTACAGACAATCTAATTGGAAAGTTTTGATACTAAACCGACACCATACATGAGTTTCTGATAGCAAACAATACTTTTTTAATACCTTATAAACATGTTTTTTTTTACAAAATCTTTTTCTTTCCACTTAATGAACCAAGCCAAAGTTCTCAAGTATTAAATATTGTCTAAACACAAGCAGCCGTACAAGAAATATGGTCTAAAACTGAAAAAATTATTCCTTAAATCAGGAATCTCACCAAAGAATAAGTCAAGAAAAGTACAAATCTTTTGGTATTTTAACAGTTTTTGTACTATGGACACATTTCAGTGGGTACCAAGAAAGTGTTGAGCTTCAGTACTTAGTCGCATCTATACCTGTGTACTAATATACGTGAATGTACTGACTGTTCAGGTTCAGAAGATCCTGAGCTCAGTGGGCTGTTGCATTATGGGTCAGACAGAGACATTGGTTCCTGCAGATCGAGTCCTGTACGCCCTGAGGGACGCCACCAGCACTGTGGACAGCTTGCCGCTCATTACTGGTACTGAAATGGAACCAATAACATTACCTAGAACCAGCAGTGGTAGAAGTATTCATATATTCACTTCATTTTACTGAAGTAAAAGTACCAGTACAGCAATTTAAAAATACTCCATTACAAGTAAAACTACAGTAAAAGTACATAAGTATTATGAGCTCGATGTAGTTAAAGTATTGCAGTAAAAGTAGTGGTTTGGTCCCTCTGACTGATATATTATTATATATGACATCATTAGATTATTAATAGTGAAGCATCAGTGTTAGAGCAGCATGTTACTGTTGTAGCTGCTGGAGGTGGAGCTAGTTTACACTACTTTATATACAGTTAGCTAGTTTAGTCCAGTGGTTCCCAACCTAGGGGTCGGGCCCCTCCAAAGGGTCAGCAGATAAATCTGAGGGGTGGTGAGATGATTAATGGGAGAGGAAAGAAGAAAAAACAAAGTTCTGACACACAAATCTGTTTTCAGTTTTTGGACTTTTTCTCTAATCTTTGATTTTTGCTGAAATATTGGATCATTTGAACATTTATTGAAATGAAAGCATGTGAGAAGTTTAGAGGGAAAAATCACTATTTGGTGGAGCTGTTAACAACTCATAGACATGTGAAATGTGACCCCGACTACACACTGCTTTTTGTAAGACGTCAACAGACAAAAAGGTTGGAAACCACTGGTTTCATCTTTAACAATGTGTTGTATTTTAAAAGCTTGTTATATTATCCATTGTGTCAAATCTTCATCTGAAAAGTAACTAAAGCTGTCAAATAAATGTAGTGGAGTAGAAAGTACAATATTTCCCTCTGAAATGTACTTAGTTACTTTCTACCACTAAGAGCCTCACTGAGGCAGTGCTGCTCAGTTAAAACCATCTAGGGCTGCAACAAAAATATTTTTTCTTACCAATTAATTGTTTTAAAAGTCGACCAAATCTCAAAATTTTAGAGTGTTTAATTTAATAAACAGTAACTTCAAAAGGAAGTTCAAAACCGCCCATCACATCATATATGATAAAACAAGCAACAAATCCTCGTATCTGAGAAGCTGGAAACAGCAAATGTTAAACGACTATAGCGATTAACTGATTATCAAAATAGTTGCCAATTTATTTTCTTTCCATTGATAAATCAACTAATTGTCGCAGCTCTGAAACTATTTCTGCCATTTCACAATAAATTAAATATGAGGTTGTTTTTTTGTGTTGTTTTTTTAGGCTCTATTATCTCAAAGAAAGGGGCGGAGTCTCTGACTGCTCTGGTGTTGGATGTAAAGTTTGGACGAGCTGCTCTGTATAAAGACCTGGAAAGTGCTAAAGAACTAGCACAGATATTGGTAAGTACGTTTTAAAAGGTGAATCATGTAATAAACATTTTTCCTCACTTAGTATATAAACCACTGGCTTGTTTGACACAGTTAGCACAGTTAGCCTAACATTTCAACAGAAATACGTTTTTTCAGTCACTTCTACTTTGCTCTTTTTAAAAAAAAATCCGTCAAGTTACTGTCAATCAAACTCCACACTTTATGCACAGACATTTAAAAACATCAAAATTCAGAATTTCCTGATGATCTTTTAATATAAAAGACCTGCAGAAAGTCTTCAGTCAATCTGACAGTAGCTTTACAGCGTTAAAAAAAATGGCAAAGTAGAAGTAGTTGGAATTAATTATAGGTACTTTCACCCCTCTGCAATGTGTTTTATTTGGTATTTATTGGTAACTAGCCCTATTATTATATTATTATTATTTGAGAATTTGCAGTACATCATAACATTTGGCAAGTGCTCAAAACTACCAAGTAAATTACTGGTAATATCCCCCTAATTTTAATATGAAAAAGAACTGGCTAGTCACACTTAGAAGTCTATGACTATTATATGAAATAATGTTTTTATTATTATTTTAGGTGAATGTAGGAAACAGTCTCGGAATACGTACAGGGGCGGTACTCAGCAGTATGGATGCTACGATTGGTCGATGTGTGGGCAACAGTCTGGAGGTGATCGAATCTCTGGAGACGCTGAAGGGGAACGGACCCGAAGACCTGATGGAGCTGGTTACAACCCTCGGTATGTATGTGACCTTATGACATAGTTTAGATCTTTAGACATTTGATGATATGAATTGTTTTTTTCTGGTTTTGATGCATGAATATAAAACAGTATGAACAAATTAGTACCTTATTGTGAAATGTAACAGTTGCTTAATACTTAATGGTGAGATTTAAACACCACTGAATTTATAGCATTTCATCTGCATTTATGTGGTTTTAATTCCCATTTTCTAATATTCCAGTAGGGGAGAGCAGGGTTACATGAGCCACATCAAATGTAAAAACATTTGATGATTTTACTACAATATAAAAGTGTATTTGTTTCAAATAATAGTTACTATATATACCTCAGGTTGTTGTGTACCCATGGAAATTAAAACAAGTTATCTAATTATTATGGTTTTAGAACAATGAGACATTAAAAAAAGTCCTATGGCACAACTTACCTCAAGGTAGGGGTAAAATGAGCCCTCTATGGGTAAATAGTGTTACCATTAAATACTGGTACAAAAATTACACAAAATCAAACAAATTTGAGATAATTTTGATGCCATCAATTTAACAAAGGCAAAAACTCATACTTTTCAGTGAAAATGTTACCTCAACACTTTCAGTAAAAATTAAACTGTGATCTTTGTGTGTTACATACAGAAAGAATTTGTGTGCAAATGTGTTTTTGTGTAAACAGACAGGTGACAAATTAAAGGAAAACCTGGTCCAGGTCTGAATGTTTGACCCCTACAGTGAGGGGATCTGGTGACTCTGTATGCTTTGGGGGGCATTTTGCTGGCATGGTTTGGGTCCACTTGTCCCCTTAGAGGGAAGGGTCACTGCTAATCAATACAAAGTAGTTGTGAGTGATCAGCTGTCTCCTATGATCATAACATTTCTACCTTGATGGGAGTGGTCTCTTCCAGGATGACTGTTGTGGAAATTTAAGATGAATTCACAGAGAGCAAGTTGTCTTTCAGAGTTTTATTGCAATATCCAGAATACATATTTGCAAGTCCAGATCTCCCAGTTTGCTCGGCTGAAGAGATATTGAATAAAGCTCAGTGTTGGTACTTGCATATACAGCCACATGCATCACAATCATCCCACATTCATCACACCAACAGTTATTTTTAATTAATTCATTGTATCCCTAGGGAGTTTCTTTCAGTCTCTGCTTAGAATTAAGAGTTGAAGACTAAATCCTTATCTGCCTTTCCTCCCTGGACATTCCCTCTAAAGTTACAGTGACCGAGCCACACACCTCACCATCATCAAAACACCAAATGAGGGAATATCTTTTGGATGAATGGTGTTCATCCCTCCAGGAGAGTTCAGAGACTTGTAGAATCAATGCCAAGGAGCATTGAAGCTGTTCTGGTGGTCCAACATCTTACTAAGACACTTCATGTTGGCTTTTCCTTTAATTTGTCACCCGTCTGCATGTATAGCATGTTTGCGTGTGGCTTAAATTTAGTCAACAATTAGGTATTTATTCATTAACATTGTAGCACTTGTAACAGGGATCAAACATGAACAGTGTCTCTAGTTTCTAAGATATCAGAAAAAAAATTTTGGGGGTAAATTGAACCATTGACTCAACTTGCCCCAACATCACTGGCACGTTTTACCCTACAACCTCCATTTTGACAAAACTGTTTCATACAGTGGTTCAGATCCACAGTTATGCTGAGTTTATGACCTTGTTTTGTAGCTTACACTGACTTAAATTAACATGTAATAATGTCCAAAACTTTTGATAACTTTTTTTTTTGCTCTGTTCTGCTGACCACTCTCTCCATGTGCTTGAGTCCAAGATGGATTGAGTCATGTGAACTATACTTTCTTAATTTGTGATCACATGATTACTTTTGCTTATGGTTACCTAGATAAAGGAGGTGGCTCATTTTACCCACTGGCTCTAAAGTGAGATCTTGACTCAAAACATTTTTTAAAAATTCAAGTTGCTAAAAATATTATAATTGGTGAAATTCAGACACCAAAATTCAAGATGAAAAAAAAAAAATCAAACATGAACATCTGGCTTTAGACAACAGTATTTTTACTTTTACTTAAGAAAATGATCTGAATAATTCTTCCACCACTGCAACCAACTACTGTATCAACTACCAGCTACTGACATCAGTTATTCCAAAAGCAACAAATCCAGTAAAAACTGTCAAACACACCTGAACAAGATAGATTTGCATGTTTTTCATATTAATTGTTTGAAAATGGAAAGTATCCACATCTCTACCAAGGTCAACCTGCCTCAGGTGACTGCAGCTAGCAGTGAAAGCTACAGTTAGCATAGAAAATGTTTGACTTGTGTTTGTTTCATCAGCTACAAACATTAGCAGCTACCTGTGTGGATAATGTTAGCTACAGCACAGGTTGCCTACCTGTCTGAAGTCTGAGGAAGCACCTTGATGCTCCACACTCATGTTCATGCAGGTTTCTGGACAAATTAAACCAGGTGTAGATACTTCAGGAGCCGATGGGTAGTTCAGGGGACATGGGAGAGTGGAGACTTTATAGTTTTTACCATGACGAAAAAATAGTTTGATATAAAGAGAAAAAACGTCTTCTTATATCGAAAATACTTACACATGTACACATGCATATGCATACATACATGTATACACAAAACATACACATACATATACTTATACATACATGTACATACAAATGCATATACACAAATACAGTATATACACAAATTTGAACATCCACAGTTCTATCACAACTGGGCATCTGCTGAAGAAGATCATGATATACGAGCGAAAGCACCACAACAGCTACTGAGTGAATAAATCCTCCCAATTTGAGTCTGTAACTGTCACTTTAAGACATCTTCTATAATCAGCTGTTACACTACGATATGATCACATGACCACTGTTGTTGCTTCTGTAGGTGGCCTGCTGCTGAAGATGACTGGATTGGTGTCTGACCTATCAGAAGGAAGCAAACGGATTTCTGAGGCTGTGATTGGTGGAACGGCTCTGTCAAAGTTTCAGGCCATGATGGAGGCTCAGGGCGTGGCCAAACAGACGGCTCAGACGCTATGCTCCGCCTCCACAGACTACTTCAGTGTCCTGAGAAAATCTGAGCATCAGACTGAACTAAAGACTCCTGAAGACGGTAAGAAAAATACTATTAGAGAATATATTTCTCTGAAAATCAATATATAACTTTGTTTAGGGCTGACACCAATGATTATTTTTGTTATCAATTAATTCTCTCGATTAATCGTTTGGTCTTTAAAATGTCAAAAAATAATGAAAATGACTGTTATAGTTTAGAGTCAAAGGTGACGTCATCGGGTGTCGTGTTTTGTCCAAACATCACACCGATATCTCAAAATATTGATTTAACTACCATGAATGGCAAGAAAACACAGTCAATCATCACATTTTAGAAGCTGAAACCAGCTAATGTTTGACATTTTTGCTTAAAATAATGATTAAAAGAATGATCTAAACAGTTGCTGATTAATTATCTATGGCTCAACTAATCGATTAATTAACTAATCATTGCAGGACTGTTTTGAAAACTCTCCCTGCTGCTATATTTTAAAAACGCTCAGACATCCAAAAATGTATGAATTTATGATCTATCAAACCAGGATGGTGTGATAGATCATTTTGTTGCATTAAAGATTTGCTATTCTGCAAGTCTCAGATGTCAGAGTGTCCTTAAACGCACCATCAGGAGAGTTTCTTTAACCTGTATTAAGATGATAAAATAACTTTGACCAGAATTAACAACAGTGGTGGAAAACGTATCAGACGAGTCTTTACTTAAGTAAAAATAACAATACTGCAATATAAAAAAACTCCATTACAAGCAAAAATCCTGCATTCAGAATTTGGCTTAAGTGCTCATTGTTAAGAACAGCCCCTTTCAGTGTTTAATTATATTATTTTTGATGTAAACGTCATTTTAATGTTGTATCTGGTTGCAATGGAGCTCAGATAAATGATGATGTCATCTTTAATTTTCTAAATAAAAACAAAAACACGATTTTTAAGCCTCTTTCCACTTTTATTCAAATACAAATACAAATAATTTTGCTGCCTCAACAAATACGGATACAAATACTGGGCCCTCTGCACATCCCTAGTGTATATATATATATATATATATATGTGTATATATATATATATATATGTGTGTGTGTGTGTGTGTGTATATATATATATACACACACATACATACATGTATATACATGTATATATAGTATATATATGTATTTATATATATAGGTATATGTATGTATACGTAAAGCAATAAAAAGCTCAATATTAAGTAGAAGTATAAAGTAGAATGAAATGTAAATAGCAACTAAATCTGTACTTAAGTGCAATACTTGAGTTAATGTACTTAATTACTTTCCACTGCTGATTTACAGCTCTGTATCATTGCTGAGGGCATATTCATATTTCTCCAAAATGTGAAGGAAAACTATTTTAAGCTTCATTACACTGATAAATAACAATGTAAAGTAGATTAAATGTATTGCATATTATTGATTGGTATGCTACATTGGTCTGTAAAACATCAGAAAGTGTCTATAAATGATTATTCATACCCAAAGCTGAATTATTTAAACTACTTCTTTTTAACTGACCAACAGTTTAAACTTTACTATCAAAGAAGATTAAAAAAAACAGAAGATATTCACATTTTAGTAGCTGGAAGAAATACATTTTTAAGCATTTATGCTTAAAACATAATAATAATTTAATTATAAAATGGTTTCTGATTCATTTTCTTATTGAATTTATTTTGTTGGGGGATAAAAAGATAAACATGGCCTCAAAATCATTAAATCTGAAGATACAGGATATTGATTGGACAGTGAAAACGGGCCTTTAGACCCAAAATAAAACATCGTTAACAACAAATAACTGATCATTGATTAGTTGTCTGTCTGTCGTCCTGCAGGAGTCGTCGTGGACATCGATGGTTTGGCTTTAGCTGAAGTTCTTCATAAACTGGGGGCGGGGCGATCAAAGGCCGGACAACCTATCAATCGCAGCGTGGGGGCGGAGCTACTGGTGACGCTGGGTCAGATGGTCACAAAAGGTGAGAGGTCGATGATGATGATTTCATATGATTTCTCATGAACATGTACTGTTTGTATCACTTTACTTAAGCCAAAGATATTATTAACTTAATTGTATTGATGTCTAAAATATATATTCATAAATCAAATTTCTCCAATCACAAACATTTAATTTTAGTCTTTTAAATTGATTTCAAGCAGGATATTAAAACACTTTATGTACCTTATTTAATATTTGTTCATGTGAATTTCACAGTAATGTTTGTCGTCTGTCTCAAAACCTCTGGCTGTGTTTTTGCTAAAGGATCAGTCTGGCAATTTTCTATATTTTTCTTAATGTCAACAAATCTCATGTTTGGATCCAAACCAACAATGAACTAATCTACTAAGTATTGTGTGTGTATCAAAGCCTGATATATCTTATTCCTCCGTTGTTGTCCAGAAACTATTAAAAACACGGCAGTGAGTCACAGCGCTGCACTGGGTGACATGTTCCTTCATCATGAAGAGTTTGATCACGTTAGTTTGTTTAGAAACGGCTCCAAAGACTAATAACAGCGTCACGTTTTCAGTCTCCAGAGAGTAGTTCTGTGTAAGGCAGACGCTACTGAGCATGTGCAGGAACACGGTGCTGTTTACAGCTTCATTAGCTTGTTGTGTTTCATGTCACAACCTGTTGACTTTTTACTACATTATAAATTTCTCAAAGAACTTCGGTGTAGAACTTACACAGAACTACTCTCCAGAGACTGAAAACATGATCACTTCTCCTTTAAGTGTTCAGTAAAGTTCCTAAAAAAAAATAAAACAAACCTCTTGGATGTTATTTTGTTATTTGTGTGTTTTCAGGTGTCTCCTGGTTGCGGCTCCATTATGAGGATCCGGCTCCGACTCCAAACCAGATCGATCAGCTGCAGAGAGCTCTGAATCTGAGATCAGACCAAAACACACAAACACGTCACAAACACAGTTTGGTGAAAGAACTGCTGCTCCCTCAATAACACACAGTTTCACACTTTATTAACTCGTAAATACTAACAAACACGATCGATAACAAATTTAAAAAATTTCATGTAATTCTAACATAACAACATTTTTTCATTCATGATAACGACAGAAATCAGAGATTAAATCTGCCTGTAAAAATGACAACATGTTAACAAACTAACTAGTTGGTGTAGTTTAGTTGTTAGTTGGAAAGTTTTCAGTGTGAAAGACAAAAAGATAAAATCTGAAACTGAAAGCTGAACTATTGAAAAAAAATAACTACACAACAAAACTATAAATAAGTGTATGAGAAGCAACATGATGTGCATGAAAAGTAATTTGTATTCATTTTTGGAATTTCTTTGAATAAATACACACACACATATATATATATATTTTCATTATATATATTATTTTTATTTTATATACTCTTCTCTGTGATACACACAGCTCTCTGTTGAGCCAGAGGAAAAACAATAAAATCTGAAACTGAAATATTTGTTTTAGTCATTTTAAAAAATATATAGAATTGTTGGGATGTGTATATGAAATGATTTAAATAATATATTAAAAGAAATTCTAAAATCTGTTTGAAGTTCTGAATTGGAAAAAAAAAAAAAAATTAAACATTATTTTAATTTTTTTGTTTTTTTTATTTTAAGACCTGCTGGCCTCCTGTCTGAAGAGAACAAATATTTTACATTTATAAGTAATTTACCTCCATAAAAGGGACATTTGAGTTTTTATTTTTCAAAAAATGTTCACATATATTTGATTTGCTTGATGAAGAGTGAAAATATTTTTAAGACAAACCTGTGCATCTTTTTATTTTACATATTTTTTAAGTGTTTATTTCAGGTGTTTTGTGTTACATTTTGGGTTTTTTTTTTGTTTTGGACCAACAACAAAACAAGAAACATCCACCGTCTGTTGAAGCTCTGAAGCTTTATGTTGAAATCCGGACAGATAAGTTTGTTGTGATGCAGCTGTCTGACCAGCAGAGGGCGCCAAGACCAGATAAAAAAAAGGATTGATATATTTTATTCTATGATCATTTAGAGTATTTTAACATTTATTAAATGTTTTCTGTGTGTAGCAGGTTACAACTGTGTTTCATTGTGTAATCCTGTATTGTGTACTAACAATAAAACTGAATATTAAACCTTATTTTGCCTCAATTTCATGTTTTAAAATACTTGATTTTTTTTTCCTCAGTTCCTATGATAGATTCTGTCTCGCAGCTCCAATTAGCTCATAAACATTTTCTTGAGAAAGGTCATTAGTTCATATGTGAAGTCTTTTCTCTTCTGTTTTCTAAAATTATCCTCAAATCTTTCACGTTAAGCCACGACAACGTCATCCAACTTTAAACTGCTTTAGTTTCCTAAATAAACTCAGAGGTTTGGTCACAATATGAGAAGTAAACAATCACAATCTGACAGAAAGACTCAAAGGATAAAAAAAAAAAAAAAAGCTCATCGAACAACAATTCACTTCTTTATTTATTTATAAAAAAATACAAACAGAAAAGTGTCACTACAGGAGTCTGACACTGAGTGAAACTCAGAACAGGTCTATGAAAACACACAAGCACACAACTCAGTCATGCTGTCATTTTGACTCCTGTTGCCATGGAGACGGCGGTCCTGCAGCAGGTGGTGGTGGTGGTGATGGGGGTACGGGGGGGTGGTAGGGTGGGGTGGGGGGTGGTAGGGGTCAGAGGTCAGTGGACGACAGAGTTCAGCGGTTCGGCTCTGATGTTTCCAAGATCCAGAGTTGAGTCTGTCTCCTCGTCGATCTCCCCGATCACCGCCCTGCAACACACACACACACACACACACACACACACACACACACACACAGGAAGTTATAAATAAAGATATGAATCAGTATTGATGGAAAATTAAAAGGAGATTTAATTTTTCCTTTTACAGACTCTGATACTATTAACATGACTCTGAAATCATCGTCCACTTTTAAAGGACAAGTTCACAATTTTTCATGTGTGTCTTAAACCAGCAGTCAGGTGTCCATAGTAACAGTGAAAGAGGTTTTCCTCGCTGTAATCATTCCTCCTGTTCATACTGGATATTAAAAGATCCTTCAAATGTGCTTTCAATGGAAGTGATGGAGGCCAAAATCCACAGTGTGTCCACACAGTCATTTAAAAGCAGATGTGAAGCTTATAAGTATAGTAACAAAAAGAGGAACTTTGGCACTAAAAAGACTGTAACGTTGAAAGATATCTACTTGATTTGACTCATTTGGACGCTGAAGCTTCATATTAGCTTCAGATAAACTTTTGTCCCCCATCACTTCCATTGTAAGGTCATTATGAAGGGATCTTCTAATGGTCAATATGAACAGGAGGAATGATTACAACAAAAAAGACATTTTTCAATGCTCATTTGGGCTCCTGACTGTTGTTTTAAGACACACATGAAACATTGTGAACCCGTCCTTTAAATCATCAGTGTTAGAAACTATCACTCACACGTTGTCGCCCCTGACGATGTAGAGTCCCAGCACCACCTGCTCCACGCCCTGACTGGAGCTGAACACTCGCTCGTGACTCTCGTCCAGGATCAGGTTGATGGTCTGATCGAAGCCCTTCAGAGTGCCCTGAACGCACCACACACACAGTTTACATCACATTCATTTGACGACCAGACTTCGTCTCTTCCAAACAAACAGAAGAGAAAACAACACTGGTGGACAAAATAATCCTCACGACTCTGGAAATATCTTCAAAACTGTCGGAAATGTTGCTAAACGACTTCCTCAGCTTTAAACAGACTTTAGCTCTGTGACTCAAACGTAATAATAATTAAGGCTGGAACTAATGATTACTTCCTTAATTACATTTTTAATTATTTTGTTTATAAAATGTCAGAAAACACTAAAAAAAAAAAAAAAAAAGTGCCCGTTATAATTTCCCAGAGGTTTTTTTTTGTTTGACCCAGAAACCCAAAATACATTTTCAGTTTACTATCAAATATGACAAAGAAAATAATTAAATCACATTTAAAAGTTGAAACCAGCAAACAATTGATTGATAAATCGATCAATTGTTTGGTCTATAAAATGTCGATCACTGCTTCCCAAAACCCAAGTTGACGTCCTTAAATTCTGTCATAGAGGAAAACCAGAAAATATTCACATCTGAGAATCAGAGAATTTTGGCATTTTTGTTTTAAAAAAAAATAAAAAAGACTAAAACTATTTTCGAATTATCAAAATGGTACCACAGCACTCACTAGTTTCTTTACATTTGCATATTTTAGGTTTAAGTTCGTTATTTAGTGTCTTTATGTTGCCTTGTTACATGTTGCGTATCATCTCTTGGTTGTGTGCTGTGGTGCTGTTACAACACATGAATTTCCTTCAGGATCAATAAAGAATCATAAATCCTCCTACAGTAAAAGTACATAAGTATTATGAGCTTGATGTAGTTAAAGTATTGCAGTAAAAGTACATAAGTATTATGAGCTTGATGTAGTTAAAGTATTGCAGTAAAAGTACATAAGTATTATGAGCTTGATGTAGTTAAAGTATTGCAGTAAAAGTACATAAGTATTATGAGCTTGATGTAGTTAAAGTATTGCAGTAAAAGTACATAAGTATTATGAGCTTGATGTAGTTAAAGTATTGCAGTAAAAGTAGTGGTTTGGTCCCTCTGACTGATATATTATTATATATGACATCATTAGATTATTAATAGTGAAGCATCAGTGTTAGAGCAGCATGTTACTGTTGTAGCTGCTGGAGGTGGAGCTAGTTTACACTACTTTATATACAGTTAGCTAGTTTAGTCCAGTGGTTCCCAACCTAGGGGTCGGGCCCCTCCAAAGGGTCAGCAGATAAATCTGAGGGGTGGTGAGATGATTAATGGGAGAGGAAAGAAGAAAAAACAAAGTTCTGATACACAAATCTGTTTTCAGTTTTTGGACTTTTTCTCTAATCTTTGATTTTTGCTGAAATATTGGATCATTTGAACATTTATTGAAATGAAAGCATGTGAGAAGTTTAGAGGGAAAAATCACTATTTGGTGGAGCTGTTAACAACTCATAGACATGTGAAATGTGACCCCGACTACACACTGCTTTTTGTAAGACGTCAAAAGACAAAAAGGTTGGAAACCACTGGTTTCATCTTTAACAATGTGTTGTATTTTAAAAGCTTGTTATATTATCCATTGTGTCAAATCTTCATCTGAATCTGTAGTGGAGTAGAAGTATAAAGTAGCATCACAGGGAAATACTCAAGTAAAGTACAAGTACATCAAAATTGTACTTAAGTACTTAAGTACAATACTTGGGTAAATGTACTCAGTTACTTTCCACCACTTACTAACCGAGAAATGAATACAATCTATAATGAAAACAATAGTTAAAGGTTTTCTTTAAACTCACCACAATCATCCTGCCGTCTGATGTGACGATGGCCACAGTACCTGAGTCACACCGAGTTAAAGAAATAACTCTTTTCTGCACAAACACACGTTAAATTCACATTAATAACTTACACAGAAATAACCAGCTGCAGTCACAACCAACATTTAGCTCCAAGCTAACAGAAACAGCCTTCATTCATTCGTTCAGACAGTTAGCATGCTAGCCAGCTAGCAGCGGCAGGATACGGTTAATGTAGCTCTCCAGCGCGGTGGACATGCTGCTTCCTGCCGGGCTCGGTGCTTTCTTTATCCGGCAGCGGTGTTTGTGTCTCCACCGGTTAGCTGATGGTGAAAATGTGCAGAAACGTGACGGAGAAAGAGCAGCGACGGCGGCGGCGGCTAATGGCAACAAAACACCGGAGAACAGACAGGAGTCATCGAGCACCGAGCAGGCAGGAGAACGGAGCACCGAGCAGTGACGCCACATCCGGTTTAACGGACATTTATTGAACCAAAACTTTTTAAATAAACTAAAATCTACTATAAATAAACTTTAAAAAAATAAATAAATACGTTTTTACACAATTATTCAAATAAAATACAGACATCTGTGATATACAGAGCAGCAGGTAGCAGCCACGTTTACTAATATACCAAAGTATGGAAGTCCAATACTGCCATCAAAAAAAGAAAGGAGTTAGCATGTTAAAAAAAAAATACTTGTGTTAAGTAAATAAAAAAAGCACATCTTTTCTAGGAGTGTGAGAAATAAGGCACCTTTTGGAAATCAATCACTCCCTCCAGGAAATTATGTGATCACAATAATTAACGCAAATTCAAGAAATCTCTCCAGTATTTGCGAGAACTTGCAGTTTTGATAAATTACCACAGCTCTTCCACATGAAATGGCCAAATCAACAGACCACTTGTGATTTGGACCAATTGTCGCATTCCGTGTCGTGGTAACTTACGCCATCGCACACAGCATGAATTCAGTAAGGATATAAATGGAACTTCAGTATTTTCTTTTTTATGTAACTTTGAGACCGTGTTTCTCATGTTCTGAAAATAAATTTAAAAATTAGCACTAAAATATATTTTTTCTGGTATGCAGTATGCTTTTTATCAAAGGAAGCAATTACACATGACTCTTCATTGATAGTAGTAAAAATCAAATTATTTTCCTTTGCTTGCAATTTTTCCCAATTCCCACAATTTTACCGCAAAAAAGAACAAATAAAACACTGCAAATTATATAGTCTTTTTGTTTTGTTTTATATGCTTGTGGCCTGGGGTGGGCGAATGGGGAAATGTGTGGACTGCATTGCTTACAGTATCTACAGTTTAATTAAATGGAAAATAATAATAAAACTATGCTGCAAAAAAAGTTTAAAAAAAATGAATTGAAATATAATAAGTCAATCAATCTCCTCAATATTACTGAACATATAAACTCTCCTGGATAATGTAACAATCCTAAAGGTTTATATTATGACCACTGGTTTCAATTATTTCAACTTTGTTTCTGAGAAATCGCGTTTTGTCTGTGATTTTAGGGGATGGCTATGAATACTACAATACCCATGAGCTTCTACCACCATTGTGATGGAGAAGAAACCAGTCAGAGGGGCGAATTAAAGTGTAAGTAATTAAAAATGCTTTGTCACTAAAGTCAGGAACAAAACGAAACTTCACAGCTCTTTATTATGTAATGATCTTGACTTATATCTCATTATTTTGACTAATAAGACTTAATATTTTGACTCAGTATCATATTTTTTACTAAACATCATCATTCTGAAATAGCATCTAATTTTGACTTACTGCATGTGTTTTCATGTTGTTTTCATTTGTAGCAGTTGTAGTATTAGTGGTTGTATCTGGCTAGTTAAGTACTACCTGTATTAGTATCAAGATTAATAGATAATATTACCAGTAGTAGTGCTGGTATTTACACGAGTTGTAGCACTGGGAGTAACCTTGTAGTAGCAGAAGTACTGGTAGTACAGTACATGTAGTTTAACACTAGTACTGTAAATTATTTTATCAATGTGTTGACAGATTTGTTTAGTATATATTATGCAAATTATATTATAGTGCTTATATTTTGTATTGGCTTCTTGAATTTCTTGTCACGTCTGTTTTATTTCTATGTTTTTCATGCTGTTGTACTTTATACTGTATGTGTGCAAACAATGTGTTTTTATTTGATTGTATAATGACATTGTTTAATATATATATTAATATTTAATATAGTTTGCCCTTATCTAGGTCCTATTTTGTTAAGGATGGTAATGGCAATGATATCAACATCATGTTATGTGTAAATGTCCTAATCAAACTGATGATTTTAAAGACTTTTCCCGTGGTGCCACATTCAGGACAAACTTGACATTTCAGAGGTCGCTCATAGATATTTAGGCTTTTAGTCTTGTTATCAGCAGCAGACTTTTCTACCACTGCCAATACCAACATTCCCAGTTAGAAAACAGGTAAAAAAAATGAAGCAATAAACACCCAAATCACTAAATCCACCCTGATTGTTATATCTTGAACGAAAAACAAATTTCTGTCTAGTGCTCCTTCTCATTGCACTTGTTCTTGGTCAGCAGCTACTTGAGAATTTGTACCATGGCTTTTTCAAAGTCACTGTCCTCTTAATGCTTGATTATCTCGCCTCGCTTGTAAATCGCTTTGGATAAAAGCGTCTGTCAAATGACAAAATGTAAAATGTAAATATCCTGAAAACTACAACATGAAACAAGTTTGTATCTTGTGTGTGTGTTTATGTATGTTTCTGTGTGAGACGACACATGAAGTCCAGTCCTCCCAGCAGGTCTTCATCTTTATTGTTGCTCAGTAGTCGTCCATACAAAGGGGGGTGGAGGAGAGCAGTGGAGCCCGACAGGACAAACAGCAGGAACGTCATGCTACCAAAGTATTAAATTTGTACAAAAATACTTTACAACATCCCTGTTCCTTTAAAGAAAAATACAGTTTGGTTGGTGAAGCTACATGGAAACTAATCTGACCCACTATTTCAAATGGCAGTGCAATGCATGTGTGTGTGTGTGTGAGAGTGTGCATGTGAGTGTGTGGGGGCTGAGGTGAATCACTAGAGTGCAAATCCCTGCAATGTTACACACACAAACACACACACACACACACATACACACATACACGAACACAGTGTGTATGGCTTTAAATCTCACACATCAAACCCTCCTTAAGCTACGCCCCCTCCGCTCTGTGGCTCATTCTCATTGGTGGAACAGTTTGTCTCAAGTCAAGCGCTGCTTCTATGGTAATCTGGTGGATTTTGAGCAGAGTATTTGTGTAATGTTAACCATGTGCTAAGTGAATACTAGCTCTGTTAGCCTCATGCTAGGTGTGTGCTAACCAGATACTAGCTGTGATAGCCCTGTGCTAACACCTAGCTGTATTGGCACTATGTTAGCTGTGTGCTAACTGAACATTACCTGTGTTTCTCATATGCAAGCCCTCTGTTAGCTTTGTTCTTGTTGTGTGCTAACCATATTCTAGCTATGGTAGCATTGCTCTAGGTCTGTGCTATCCACATTCTAGATGTATTAGCCACAGGTTAGCAGTGTGCTTACTGAGTATTAGCTATACTAGCCTTGATTTAGGTCTGTGCTGACCATATGCTACCTATGTTAGCCAAGTGTTGGCTGTGTGCTAGCCCTATGCTAACACATAGCTCTGTTTGCCTTTGGTTAGCTGTGTTCAAACCAAATATTAGCCATACTAGCCAGGTGTTACCTTTGTGCTCGGTATGTGCAAACTGAGCAGCAGCTATATTTAACAGGTGGTAAACATGTTTGCTAGGTAACTGGTGTTAGCTGTGTGCTAAGTGTGCGTTGACCTTATGGTAGCCACATTAGCTTTATGCTAGCTCTGTGCTCAGTGTTTGCTAGTCACATGCTAACCATATTCTAGCACTGTGCTTCAGATTCAGAACTTCACAGTTTAAGTTTTGGACGGAGCAGGACAGCCAATGACAGCTCTCCACACAGTAACAGCCAATCACAACTCTCAACGCAGTAAGCTCCGATCACAGCTCTCCTATTGGTTGTTCGGCTCACAGAGGGTTTTTACTGGTCAGTGATGTTGAGGGAGGGTTCTGATTGGCCAGTTTGAATAGTGAGTTCAGAGTGAGGTGGGAGCAGGAAGATGTTGACATCACGCACACACACACACACGCACGCACGCACGCACGCACGCACACACACAGTTCACCGTTTAAACAGGGTTTTTTTTCTTGTGTAACATCGTTATTTCTGTGGTGATGAGGTGAAGGTTTTCAGGGTTTCATGGTTGTCATGGGAACAGCGACGGGACCGAACCATTTTTTAATCTATTTTACATCTTTTCAGGTTCAGTCGCCATGGAAACAAACAAACAGAGAAAACTGACAACAATCAATCAAAAACACACCGATCGATTAGCATAATAGATCACTGTTACGGGGGAGGGCGGGGGGGGGTTTGGGGGGGTCAGGGTGGGGACATGCTTGGCTTCTTCCCAGGAGCTGATTGGTTGATTTGTGTGTAGAGGAAAACCAATCACAGCCAGGCAGGGAAGCGCTTGTTTTCTCTGTTCTGATTGGTTCCAGCCAATCAGCTGAATCGCTCAGAATTTCTCTCTGTCAGTCAGTCAGTCATCCTGGCTGCCGATTGGTCGAGGGAAGAAGGAGGGGTGAAGGGGATGGGTGGGGGGGGGGCTTAACTGGCCTTGTGTTTAACACACATAACACACACATACACACACAGACACGCACACACACATACATACATACACACAGTGTGGCCAGTCCAACAGGTGTAAACAGTAGAAAAAGTTTCTTATTGAACTGCTCAGTGTTATCATCATCATCATCATCATCATTATCATTATTGTCATCATCATTATTATTACTCTTCCAGTCTGCAGCTTTTTCATGGCACAGAACTAAAATTTAAAACCAGTAAACGCTCAGTGTCTGTCCATCTTCATCAGGGATGGTCCGATCAGTATCAGCTGATGTTCATTAGAAACCACTTGATCGATTTTTCTTTTTAAAATTAACAGATAATAAAAAAAAACAGTCAATAAATGTCCCTCCACACTGTTTACGCTGCCAAATCTCTACTACAAAGGCTGGGTGTCATTTGAAATTTGTCGATACTGATGACAGAAGTGATACTTTTTGGTTTTGATTGTTTTGTTTTGTTTGTCCTGTAAAGTTTTTTCTTCGATGTATGCAGCTGGTGGTATTATTTTTGTTTTTTTTATGAACATATAAGTGTTATTTAGTTTTGCAGTTGTCGGCTATGTATCGTTTGTTTCTGTACATGCGTGTGTCTTGTCTTTGTTCCCAAATGTTCAATAAAAATAAACAACTAATAAAAAACAAAACTTTTTTAAATCCCCTAATTTGAGAAATGTTGACGCATTTTTCTAAACTTTTCAAAACTCCAGATGAAAATTGGCATATTTTTGTTGAGAAAACAATCTCACGACAAGATCAATTTAGTTCTGGAGCTTAAATCATATCGCAGGAGTTTGTCAAGTTGTCCTGAACCTGTGGATGTTGGCTTAAAAGTTTCTAGACTCTTGGAAACAACAGTTGAGAAAACGGATTGTTCCCCTCATGTATTAGCATAAAATTCAGGTTAAAAAGGTAACCATCAGTTTCTCTAAAAGATAATTAACCAACAGTGTTTGAAAAATTGTTAAAAATTGTGCAGCGGACGGAATATTTTTTTACCCAGGCGGTTAGAAGAGTCTTTGAGGATTGTGAAAATACCGTCAAAACAACGGGAAGTGCTTTTTGTTTTTCAAACATCACCTGTTCATTATCTTTGAGAGACCTTGTGGTGAAATTGTTTCCGAGCTCAAGAATTAACTTTGAACCTCAGCTTGGCAAAACTTAAAAGCAATCTCATTAAAGATGAAGTTTACAAATCCGATCATATATTTGTACAACACATTGCTACATACGCATTTCAGTCAGTACCAAAACTCTATTGATATTTGATACCCAGCCCTTTCATCCACCTCACATACTCCGATATACCTCTTGATTGTAGTCATGGTTACAGTTACCATGACCATCATCTCTACGTAAACGAACTGTTTCGTTCAACTAATCGTAACCTTGCTACTTTATTTTGTCACATGGTTCGGTGAGGTTTGTACAAGTATTTTCTAACCACACACAGACTAGTGATGAGTGGACGATACCTTGCGAAGCTTTTCAACCAAAAGATTGAGATTACTTACTCCAGTTCCGTAGTTTCCAGAGGAACTAATTGCATCCTTTTGTATCCCTCTTTGTGTTTCCAATAATAACACAAAGTCACCCTGTTGTTCTTTGTATTTACTGTTGATGACTCAGATGTTTCAGTTAGATGTAATGAAGTGTTTGATGGTTATTTATTTCTGCTTCAGAATGTAATGAAGTTCCTACAAGCACTACATTTAGTCTCTGATTCCTTTGGTCAAAATGCAGGTTTTTAGTACCACAAAATGCTGTGGAAACATCTAACTGAAGAGAAACAAGGGACTCGGTATTTCGGTATCTCGGTATTGTCCACCGATCACTAACTCAAACTCTGCGGTGATGCTGTAGCATGCTATAAGCTAACTCAGAATTTTTCAGGATTACCCTGCATTCAAGCAGCTGCATCTTATTGTGGTCTTACCGATCCCACCCTTCCAGATCCTTATCCTAACCTGAACTACACCAAACCCTTCCTAACCAACCATCTCTCATTTTGAACTTAACGCAACCATTTTTAATTTCCTACTTGAACTTTATCATCTCAAGAATCGCACTTAACCATTGCCATCTTTAATCAGTCCCTCCAGGAAATTGCGATTTTGCGATTGTAATAACACAAATTCAAGAAATCTTCACAATATTTGCGAGAGCTTGAAATTTTGCTAAATTACCGCAACTTTTCCGCATGAAATGGCCAAATCAACAGACCGCTTGTGATTTGGACCAATTGTCGCATTTTGTAATTCAGGCGCACATTCGTGTGGAAGATGGAAAAATCTCACCAGCCAACAAAAATTACTGCCGTAGGCCAAGCAAAACAATTCCCAAATGTTTTGGGAATTGCGGAGGGAAACTGTTTTGTACTCCTTGTAACATTAGTAGACCATGTGTTGTGCATGTTGAGGTGAAAGGTTATTTAATAAAGGCTTATAAATGGAACTCAAGCATAGTATTTTTTTTTTAATTTAACTTTGAGCCCATGGTTCATGTTAAGAAAATACATGAAAAATTAACAATGAAATATAGTTGTTTCTGTGTGATGGTGAAGAATAAACTTTGGACCTCATGGACAGGAAGTACCTAGTATGCAGATTTTAACATCTACAAGTCCACAGCTTGACATTGACTCCTGTGAAATGATTTAAGAAGTTTTTGTGTAGTGTTTTGGTGAAAAATGTTAATTTTTCTCAATATTTCTCAAACTAGCACATTGAAAAAGCATTGTGTTTTTACTCTTCATTGGTAGTATTCTTTTTAAATTGCATTACTTTCCTTTGCTTGGATTTTTTCCCAATTCCCACAATTTTATCGCAAAAAGAGCACATAAAACATATCGCAATTTTTGAGAAAAGTCGCTGCAAAATCCAGTGTTTTTGGCCACAATAATCACAAAAAACTCTTGGAGGGACTGTTTAATCTAAAACCTGAACCCGACCATAACTTTGCTTCAAAAATTCTCTGGAAATGCAACAAACGTGGGGCAGCACCACTGCTACAAGACCAGGACTTGGACATAAAGCCGAGTTTTGAGGGTTTCTTTGTGTAAAAAGAGAAAAAGAAGTCGATCAGTGTTTGATCCTAATGACATCAGCCCTAAACATTCTGATCGGATCATCCCTTGTCTCCTTGGCAACCTGTCAGTCCATCAGCAGGTTCTGGATTCTGGACTGGATCAGTCCCATCAGTCTTTGTGCTGCTGTGGTTCTTGGCCAGTTGAACCAGTGGCCAATGGTTCTGGTTCTAGTGAGACCAGATGGACCAGGAGCCAAGGTTCTGGACTCATAGAAGCAGCGGTCATAGCTCCGGCTCAGTACCTGTGGTTCTCCAAGACCATGAACCAGAACCAGTAAGACTATTGGCTGCGGCTCTGGCTTCAGTAGGACCAGTAGCCATGGTTCTGTTACCACTAAGACCAGAACCAATGTGTCTTGGACCAGTAAGACAATTGGCTCTAGTTCCAGTTGGACCAGTAGCCATGGTTCTAGGTTTGTAGAACCAGTAACCATTAATCTTGGACCAGTAAGCCTGGCGGCTCTGGCTGTGGTTCCAGTTAGGATCAGTAGTTATAGTTCTGGTTCCAGTGAGACCAGTTGGACCAGTGTGCAGAACTGGTTCATTGCTCGGGTCCATCAGTGTGCTTTCAGGCTGCTTTAGCAGTTCAAGGGTCAAACTTTAGTGGTCAAGGGTCAAAGTTCATCCAGAAGGTGTGTGTAGCACCATGTGGGGGTCCACTCTGAACCAGTTTGGACGGGTCTAAACCAGTTTAAGTCAGCTTTGTTATACTGTTCTCCTCGCTGACCTCTCCAGTTCAGTCTGGTTACCAGTTTAATCCAGTTTGATCCATTTTTTCTCTGCTATAAGGATTTATTATTCACAAGCCCCGCCCCCAGCCCTTCACCCGGTTGGCTCCACTTGATTGGACCACCGTCCTCCCCCTGGCCAATGGGGAGCTCCGACGGTCCCAGCTCGCTGCCGATTGTCTGAGGAGAGTGGCTGCTGTTGGTGGTGCCGTCCGTGTGATTGGCCAGCAGGCTGGCAGCAGAGGAGGCGGGGTTTCGGCTGATGACAAGCTCCAAGTGGTTTGAAGACTCAGCGATCAGAGGAACGACGAGGCAGCAGTCAAAGTCCCTCGTCCGGACGTGGTTTATCTGAAGACAGAAAACTTAATTAATTAATTTAGAGGGAAACAAAGGCTTTAAAAAGATTTAAAATGCCTAAATAAAAACAAATCAAACGCTGAAATGCAGTGAAATACAGTACACATTGTTATTTGTATTTCCTTTTCATGTAAGAATTTACTGTCATAATTAACTTAAAAACATGTTAAAAGGTAAGTTATTTAGGTTTTTGAACTATAAATTAACTGTCTCTTCATTTTAACTTTCTGACTATTTTGTAGGTTTTTTTTAGGTGTTTTGTTTTGTAGCGTTAAAATCAACTTTAACATATTGTGCAGGGGAGCTGCATCATACATGTCAAAAACATTCAACTGTTTTTCATTTAATTATGAAGCAGTAAATGCATACATAAAAAGGAAATATAAATAACAATGTGCATTTCACTTTATTTAAATGCTGAATGATTTTTTTTTTTTATTTGGGCATTTTAAATCTTCCATACTCTACTGAGGGATTAAGGAAGTGTGCCCATGAGGCTGGTGGTTTGTCCTGTTAGGTGTGGATGTATTTGTGTTGTTTTACCTGAAGTATTCGGTCGTAGGCTCTGAGGCCGCCCTGCTCCGCCGGTCCACCTGGTCGGATGTTGTTAACGTAGACGCCGCGGTCCAACATACCGTCAGAAACGCTGAAGCCGAAATCCTCGAGATCCGAGGCCTTCTCTAGAGTCAGCTTCACACACAAACACACACACCATTAACCACAAACCAAGAACAACTTACTGACACCACATTCTGCTGTAATTACGCTGAGCTCAAATTACTTATTTGACTTATTTAGTGTCTATTAATAGTGAACAAGTGATTTTGGACACAGCACGGTCTTGCTTTTTGGATGTATTAATGCTAATCGGTGAACGGTGAGGCTGATATCAATTAGAGCTGCAATAATTAGTCGATTAAATGATTAGTCGATCAGAAAATTAATCAGCAACTGTTTTGATAATTGGTTCATCATTTCAGTCATTTTTCAAGCATAAATGCCAAATATTTGATGGTCAAATATGACAGTTAATTGAATATCTTATCATTTCAGACTGTTCAGACAAAACAAGCAAATTAAAGACATCAACGTTGACTCTGAGAAACTGTAAATACCATTTTTCACTATTTTTTAACATTGACATTAATCAGCTAATTGGGAATAATAATCGGCAGATTAATTGACAGTGAAAATAATCGTTATTGGCGCCATAAAGTTCAGGCTGCATTGTTCCCTGTGAATCTCTGTGTGTCTCAGTCATGTAAATACATGTAAAACACCTTTAGTAGTATCACAGATGGGGTTTGATGTAATTTAAAATCATAATAATAGTAACTTTAGTGTTAATGTCTTTGTTTTGGGATGAAATGTCACCTTGTGCAGTTCCACAGGGTTTTGGTTCAGGATCTCGTTGACTTCCTGCCTCATCTTCCTCATGGCGAAGGCTCGGCGCTGAGGGTCAGAGGGCAAGGTGTTTGACCGAGGAGTCACCTGGGAAAATCCACAGGAAGGATTCTTTAAAATGTTAAAAATACAAAAACTTTCTAGATAAGAGATGAAAGGACACAGGTGTAACAGTGAAGGTCAGAGGTCAGAGGTCACCGTTGGTCTGGAGCTGCTGCGTTCCTGGAAGCTCGCCTGGCGTCCCAGTGTGCTGCGCAGGGGGGTGGGGTCATGGTTCAGACTGAGGGTGGAACCTGACATGATGGTTGCCTGGAGACAGCCAATCAGAGACAGACAGTTAAAAACATCCAATCAGAGACAGAAAATCAAAACCAATCAGCTGGAATCCATTGATCCATCACAAAACATGGACGGTAAAGACAACCTGGGAGTATGACCTTTGACGTCAGCTGACATGATCACACCAGGAGAGGACAGATTTCTACTGAAAGGATCAACTGACAGATTCTATTGTTGCTTCTTGTGATGGGATTTACGTCTGCTGCTCTACTTACAGCTTCTTTTATTTTGACTGGATCTACTAGCATGATCTGCTGACCGTTATCGCTACTCACAGGATCTACTGTTGTTTGTACTGACAGGATCTACTACTGCTTCTACTGACAGATTTATTGACCTGATCAATTGCTGTTTATTTAAGATAGATCTACTGAGAAAATCTACCCATTCGTACTTGTTTCTACTGAGACTGTGTCACAGAGTGAATCTATTGTTTCTGACTTTCTATTTCTAGGATCGCCCCTTGTTTCTGAGGATGGGATCTACTGTCGTCTCCTTTAACAGGATCCACTGATGAGATCTATCTATCTGTTTTGTTATGACTAGATGCATGAACGTTATTGCTACTCATAGGATCTACTGCTGTTTGTACTGACAGGATCTACTACTGTTTCTATTGACAGATTTCCTGATGGAATCTACTGATATCTATATAGGCTACAGTAGATCTACTGAGATACTTGTTTCTACTGAGAGGATCCACTACTACTTCTATAGAGTGAATCTATTGTTGCATCTTCTGATAGAACATACTAACAAAATCTACTGATGTTTAATGATCCACTGTTACTTCAACAGGTAGGATCTACTAATAGAGTCGATCTAGCATTGTTTCTAGTAGCAGGATCTAGTGACATGATCTACTATTGTTTGGATTGACAGGATCTACTGTTACCTCTACTGGTAGGGTCTACTAACAGGTTCCAGCATTGTTTCTAGTAGCAGGATCTAGTAACATGATCTACTATTGTTTGGACTGACAAGATCTACTATTGTTTCTATTGACAGATCTATCTGTTTCTACTGGCAGGATCTATTATTTCAACTGGTAGGATCTACTGACTTGATGTATTGTTATTTTAACTGACAGGATCGACTGACAGGATCTTATGTTGTTTTCATTGACATAATCTATTTCTGATTCTACTGACAGGATCCACTGTTACTTCTACTGGTAGGGTCTACTAACAGGTTCCAGCAGTGTTTCTAGTAGCAGGATCTACTGTTGTTTGGACTGACATGGTCTTCTAAAGTTTCTATTGACGGATCCACTGACAGGATCTTCTATTGTTTGGAATTAACGGATCTACTTCCGTTTCTATTGACTGATTTACTGACCTCATGTCTTGTTATTTCTACCAAAAATATCTACTTTTGTCTCTATTGACAGAACCTACTGACACCTTATACTGTTGTTTTACTTAAATGATCTAGTTGAAGAATCTATTGCTTCTACAAGAATCTTGAATCAAGATTCTACTTTTGTTTCTACTGACAAGATCCACTTTTATTTGAACTTACTTGAACTTGACTTGTAAGCTTGCTGGTCTAATGTTTGTTTTTTTTTTAATTTCTACTGAAAATATCTACTTTTGTTTCTAATTGCACGATCCACTGGCAGCTTATACTGTTGTTTTACTCAATCTATCTACTTACAGATTCTACTTCTGTTTCTACTGTTTCACTTGAAGATTCTACTCTTGTTTCTACTTCATGTTTGATGATCGTGTCTAACTTCTTCATCACAGCGAGCCTTCTCACGTCACTCAACAGACGCCCACTTCTCAGCCAATCAGAATCAAGGACTCATCAGACGCATGCATGACTGACAGATCTGCTTCATGACCGGCAAAACAAACTACCCATCAGGCCTTGCAGAAGCTCTCCCAGCATGCCTTGCTCAAACTGCCATGCCCGGTGCCACATGACGTGATTGTTCAGAAGCTGGGTGATGTCACTATGATGTTAACAATGACGTCACCATGGTCTGTAGCTTGCTGCCGGGGGTGCAGTTAGAGTCACATTCAAAAACAGCTAACATGTCTGATGTTCGACGACGCTAAAACTCCAGTTACAGAGAGGAGGACAGGAGGAGAATTAGTAGAGGGGAGAAAGGAGGATACCAGAGTGAGGAGGTGTGTCTCCTTTGCAGACTCCTGGAAGAGAAGGAGTCATTTCTTTTTTCAGCCGAGTCACTGAGATACACAGCCGCATTTCTACCCAACGTTTACACATTAATATATTTATATACAGATCTGTCAGCATGAGGAGAATGATGACTAATACAACTAAAACTACTACTAAAACTACTACAACTGATACTACTGATACTAAAGGGCTGGGCAATAATTCAATATTATCCTTTGTCAGTTTTTAAAAGAAATCGTATCGTGTTATTGTTTTACATAGAAATTATCCGAAATTTAAAATTCCAAGTAAATAGTAATTAAAGGCATTAGATTTTTTGTTTTGCATGTGAGAATATATATTTTTGTCTGATGTAATAAATCACTGGAGCAAAATTTGTCGCATTAAACAATCTCTTTTTCAAAAAGATTTTAAAGGTTGTTTTTTTTTTTGCACCTTTATTTAGAGATTTTAGAGACAGGAAACTAGCGCACCAGTTTGATTATTTTCATATACATTCATCAAAGCATCATGTATTTGCAGTCAGGAAGCATCAGGGCCTGAAATAAATCAAAATCTAATTATGGAAAGTATTATTTCTCTTTTTTTTTTTTAATCTTAATTTATTTATATTTTCATTTAAATCACTTATCATAAAATCAATAGGTTTCTAAATCTAAATTAACTTTTGCAAGACAACAACAACTTGTCTGCTTGGAAAAAATCAAAACAAATTAAAACATATTTTACTTCGTTGAACTGTCTTTTATTTCAGTTTTCAGTCCTTTTAAATTTTCTTGTTTTATTTTGTACTGGAATTGTTTTATTTAATCTGTTTGTAGAATCAAATTATGATTTGTCTGTTTTAATGGGTTTTTGCTGTGTGCGCTGTATGAACAAAAGACCGTTTCAAGTTCCTGATTTAAATCAAAATCTTAGTTTTAGTCTTTATTTCATTTGACAGAGTTCTTGTTCGGCTGCTTGTGTTTCGACATTTAACGTTTGACAACTTCTTTTGTTAAATGAAAAAAAAAAGGTTTTTATATTCCTGAAATGACAACTTTAGTGTCAGTGCAGATTTTATATTACTTTTATAGATTTATTATCAAAAAACTTTGAATTAATACCCAGCCCTACAACTAATACTCCTCATAGTATTACTGCTACTGCTAATACTACCTCTATTACTACTACTAGTACTACTCACCTCCAGCTCTCTGAGGATGCCGCTCTGGCCACAGGTCTCCAGATCTTCCAGAGCCTGAGACCAGAAGTTCTCCTCCTGGTCCGGTTCTGTCCCGTCATGCCCCACAGTGAACCTGGAGGAAAGGTCAGAGGTCATGCTCAGCCAATCAGAGAGAAGAACAGCCTGATGAGTGAACTTCACACACAGAGGAGGCTGGTGACGGACACGTCATGCTGGTGTGAGTTTTCGACAGGACGGGACATGTGCAGTTAGAACATACACCGGGTGTATGTGTCTGTCTGTGTGGCAGGGGTCAAAGGTCACCAGGTGAGGGTTTCTGCTGGAGGTCAGTGGGGTGACAGAGGAGTTTGTGGGGGTTAAAGGTCAAAGGTGAGGGTGGTACCTGCTGTCAGTGATAAGGCCGCTGGGCAGATTACAGGCTCTGCAGACAGAGACACACTGCTGTTACTGCTGTTAGCACACCGCTAGCAACTCCCATTGCCGTGAATAAGGGCCGCTAACACGCTAATGTATTATGTAAACAGCAGCTGTGGGAAATGTAGAAATGTAAAATTGACTCGCTGATAAAAACTCTCTCTCACCCTCCGAGTGGTGGGCGGTCCCAGTCATCGTCGCTCAGACCCAGATCTGACAGCGGATTGGCTCTCTGGCGAGTGGAGGAAGATGATTGGCTGTTGGTTGTCTTGGCGTTGCGCCACTCGTGGAAGCTGTACACTGACGACTGAAATGGTGGAGCTACACACACACACACACAAACACACACACACACACACAGAAATACTTTAGTCATTTGTAGCAGCGTTATCTTGACTCTTGAGAGTGAGAGGTCAGAGGTCATCTCCTACCCGGGCTGGTGAAGCTGCTGTCCATGTTGGATCCGTCCCAGGACTCCACGGCGCTGTCGACGGACGGCAGCGTGCTGAACAGTCTCTGGCTTGACGGCGGTGCAACCATGACAACAGGCTCCTCCTCGCCGTCCTGGTTCTCCTGGCTAAGCCCCGCCCCCAGCCCTGAGCCAATCACGCAGGACTTCGGGCTTGACACTGCAGAAACATAAAGTGCACTTATTGTATCATTGTGAAAGAGACGTTTGTAATTCAGCGGATACATTTTTTTGAGCGTCACAACCCCCGCGAAATGACTCGTCTCACTATAAGAATTAAATCCGTTCAGTCCGATCACATTTCAAAAACCTTGAAGAGCCGCATGATTGAATTGTTTTATCCTCATTCAAGTTAGCCGGAGGGCTAAACCGGAAGCAGTCGACTCGGCCAGCGAAAGTCACTAGAGCGCTTGCTGATTGTTTTGTTCACACACTAAAACATGCATATACTTACCGTACTGCTTTGGCTCAGCAGTCATTTTTAATCTCTTTGCTGGCGCCAGTAAATGTAACTATCACTGCGGTAGAATGAAATATAAAAATATTTATCACAAGGCTGGACGTAGCTAAGCCCGGCAACTTTTTTACATCCAGCTTGTGTGTGTGTGTGTGTGTGTTTGTGTGTGTGTGTGTGTTTGTGTGTGTGTGTGTGTGTGTGTGTGTGTACGTACGCTCTCCCTGCTTCTTGATCTTCAGTGTCACCGTCTCTCCGGCCTGCTGCAGCAGACTGATGGCTTCACTCAGAGGTTTCCCCTTCAGACTGCTGCTGTTGATCGCCAGGATACGATCACCTACATGGATCGCACCGGTCCTACACAACAACAACAACAAACACACGATCAATACACTCGTGTACACACAAGCCAGGTTCAGGCCATCCTGCAACAACTCATGACAAAATCACACCGAATAATTAAATATAGAATTTAAACATATTTTTAACAGGTTGAAACTATCTTGGGATAATGTTAAAGATTAAAGATAGTTGTACACAAGTACAATGACAATAAAGCTGAATTAAATTCAATTTTATAAATCAAATCAAATATAAAATAGAAGTCTTAGACTTATAAAGAAAATGATGTAGAAATTTTATTATTTATCAGCAGCAGAGGGCGACGTTTTATTCTTCTTCACTGTTTGATTTTATCTTTAATTCCTGCAGTCAACGTGTAATCCACACAGCAAGAAAACGTTTCACTGTTTCAGTGTGAAATATCAACAGTCGTGAGTCTTTAATGGTTATTTTTATATTATTTATATGTGTAAAACAATACAAGACACACGTGTACTGTAACATTAATATGGGTGTGTGTGTAGCTATGTGCTTGTGCATATGTATATATCTGTATCTATGTTTTACATTTCTTTTGTAAAGCACTTTGAGCTGCATTTTATGTCATGTCTATAAATAAAGCTTATTATTATTATTATTATTATTATTATTATTATCATATAAAAGTATTTATTTAAATAAATATTAAAAACATAATAAGTATTGAATATAATTTAAAAATAAATACATAAACTATTAAATAAAAACTGGGAACAAATAAATACAGCATTCATTGCACATCGTGTATTTATTCATATGTGTATTATTTTTTTTACTTATTTTTACTTTATTATTTTTAACTTGTTTTTAATATTTAACATTATTTGTGTATTTTATTTTATAAATACTTTCTTCAACATTATAATATAAAAGTATTTATGAAATAAAATATACAAATAAATATTAAAAACAATCAAAAATGAATACATAAATGAATAAATAAAACAACTTGCAGATTATAATATTTTTAGATTTAATAGCTTTTGATATTGTTTGCATGAACAAGATAATTAGGAAGTTAGTTACTCAATTAAAAATAAAGTGGGAAACCAGTTTAGGAGGTAAATAAATTATCTTAATTTTTTTGGTGTAAATTTTCCCAAAGTTTTGGTTGAATATTGATAAAAAAGTCTGGTTATTGTCTCTTTAAAAGAAGACTAAAACACACCTGAAAGTCCTTAGAATAAGATCCATGCATGATATCAGAAATGATTAAATAATAATAAGTAGTAGTGTGAGTAGTGTGCGTAGTGTGCGTAGTGTGAGTAGTGTGAGTAGTGTGCGTAGTGTGAGTAGTGTGATTAGTGTGAGTAGTGTGAGTAGTGTGAGTAGTGTGCGTAGCGTGAGTAGTGTGCGTAGTGTGCGTAGTGTGAGTAGTGTGAGTAGTGTGCGTAGTGTGAGTAGTGTGAGTAGTGTGAGTGAGTAGTGTGAGTAGTGTGAGTAGTGTGAGTGAGTAGTGTGAGTAGTGTGAGTGCGTAGTGTGAGTAGTGTGAGTGAGTAGTGTGAGTAGTGTGAGTGCGTAGTGTGAGTAGTGTGAGTGAGTAGTGTGAGTAGTGTAAGTAGTGTGAGTAGTGTGAGTGCGTAGTGTGAGTAGTGTGAGTGAGTAGTGAGCGTAGTGAGCATAGTGTGAGTAGTGTGAGTGAGTAGTGTGAGTAGTGTGAGTAGTGTGAGTAGTGTGAGTGAGTAGTGTGAGTGAGTAGTGTGAGTAGTGTGAGTAGTGTGAGTGAGTAGTGTGCGTAGTGTGAGTAGTGTGCGTAGCGTGAGTAGTGTGCGTAGTGTGCGTAGTGTGAGTAGTGTGCGCAGTGTGAGTAGTGTGCGCAGTGTGAGTAGTGTGAGTAGTGTGAGTAGTGTGTGTAGTGTGAGTAGTGTGAGTAGTGTGAGTAGTGTGAGTGAGTAGTGTGAGTAGTGTGAGTAGTGTGAGTAGTGTGAGTAGTGTGAGTGAGTAGTGTGCGTAGTGTGCGTAGTGTGAGTAGTGTGAGTAGTGTGAGTGAGTAGTGTGAGTAGTGTGAGTAGTGTGCGTAGTGTGTGTAGTGTGAGTAGTGTGAGTAGTGTGAGTAGTGTGAGTAGTGTGAGTAGTGTGCGTACCTCTCTGCCAGCCCGCCCTTGCTCAGCGAGGAGATGATGATGGGGTCAAAGGGCTCCTCGGTGCCTGAGATGGTGATTCCCAGCGGGCCTCCGTACCGCTGCAGCTCCACCGTGTAGATGATGCTGCCAGACACCTCCTGCTCATCTGAAACATTTATTAAAGATTCATTCAAAACCAGGTGAACTCTGGGTAACGGGGGAGCGCACGGCACGACGGCAGGTGTCGGCTAAAGATATGAAGTTTATCCTGAAGGTGGCGCTAGAGGAGAAGCCAAAGGGTTAATAAAGGAATGTATACTGAGGAGAATTTGATTAGTTTTTAAGTGTCCTTGAGAAGCTTTTATGGCTCTTTGCAAAGCTCCAAAGGCGTTTTTAACAAAGTTTGGGGGGTTGTTAATGGGGTTTCAAGGGTCCACAATTAGTTTCTGCGTGTGTCCTCGTCGTACTTGAGGCGGCTCTAAAGATGCCTGATGATGTTTGTCACTGAAAACGTGTAGGTATCCTCTCAGATGCTTTCAGATTTCTGAAAGGTTCCTGAATATGTTTTAGATATTCTTGAGGAGGTTTCATGGGTAATTGATTAGTTTTTAAGTGTTCTTGAGTAAGTTTTAGGGGTCCTTGAGATGCTGCCTCCTGATTCCATAATACAGAATTTGCTTTAAAGTGTGAGCATCTCCTCAGTTTCCTTTATGAAACACATTGTGGGACAACAGTGTGCTATTGTACTCCAGGTGGGACATGGAAAGTAACTTCTAAACTCCTTTAACGAGAGTGTTTTAGTAAACAGATAATATAACGGTTAATAACTATAACTGTCTGCTTCAGCTGCTGAAACATTCAAAGTCAATGAAAATATGCAGAAGGGACCTGAAGGAAACAGAAAGTTAAAGTTGTGTAAAAAACATAACAGATTGCTGCATTGGTGCTCTTCAGAGAGCTCTGCGTGAGCCACTTTAACACATCTTTTAAACTGCAGGTACATCTCAAGTCTCTTAATTTATTTCTCCTCGCCTGAACCAGGAGATGTTCCTGATGCGCCATTTTGACAGGCGTCCAAAGTCACGAGAGCGGCCTTCACGGAAGTCTTTTACCTGCCAACACGCCCCCTTATTGGATATCAGTTATTGATTGGACGCTACAGCTGATCAGACTGATCTGATACATCACTGCAGTTTCACACTGCAGTTGGAGACAGATTACAGATTAAATTTAAGTGTTTCACGCCCAAGTTTTATGTTTATTTGTTTTCTGATTCATCATATAGTTAAAAATCTGTTAATTGTCGGTCTGATCAACAAAAGAACCATAAACAACTTTCTTCATTTATAAGAAAGATTTTTTTTTTCATGATGTTATTTCCTCCATTAAAGTGTTTCTTGCTGACAGACAGACTCTTCCTGACTTTAATTTGATCCATAATAACAGTTAAACACATTTATATTTTACATCCTTTATCGTCATTTCCATTCAGTCACATGTGAGACTGAAAATTCCTGAGCGTCAGGTTTGATATGAGTTATCATAATTTCCATTTGCCCTGAAACATTTAGCCAAATACATATTTTCCAGTGTTCAGGAGACACCTGATCATATTCTGGGTTATTTAATGATGAATTCATTATCAGGATTATCAAAAGATACAGATACAAATAATCAATAAATAGTATAAATGCATTCTGCGAGTAGAAATGGTTCCTGTGCGTCTGAGCAGGACACAGTATAAATGCAGAATGCAGGTTTTTATTTAGGTGTTTGTTAAACAGGCTGCAGAGAGGAAACAGCTGCTCTAGCGGTGATAACTGTGAACCTTTATTAGTATTAACACAGTCCACATGTGTGCAGACACAAACTCCATCAGAAGTTTCTACAGCTGTTAAAGCCGACTGATCCAGCTGTGATCAGAAACGGACGTCGCTTCATGTGACGCTTCAGAGGAGAGGACGTCTCATGTCTCTGAAAACAAATTTCCTTGTTTCCTCTCTCCTCGCTTGGTTTCCTTGCGTCTCTCCTGCATCCACGGTGGGAGGGACTAAGATGCAGATGAGGGAGACGTGGATGCAATTTAAGAGACTTGGGATGCAGCCTGTGTCTCTCTCTCTGTGATTAAACAGTGCGACTGATTTTACACTTGCTTTTCTCAGATGTAAAAATTTCAGACTCAATTTCCTGCAGCATAAATCAGGAGCAGCTGTAATTTGCATGAATTTCCATCTAAACAGGAACACCTTAAAATACATACTGCACATATTTCTTCCATTTCACCAGCGCGAAACCGCTGTGCTGCCTTTAAGTAAATAAGGAGAAACACAGTGTAGCTGTTTAGTGCCTAAAGAGGAATTGGGACGCAGCTATACGGGGCGTTCAGACTGACATCAGCCCTCTGTGTAAAAATGCAGCCCTCCCATTCATTTATATGGGAGCATTGCGTTGACACAGCGAGGTTGCCGCCACAGATGACTTGGCAAAAAAAAACAGCCGATCACATCCATGCAAGCACGTTGAACACCATGAACGCAGTATTTGACTGTCAAGCTCGCGACCGTCATGACGAAAGATAAAACAGCTGCCGCCCCGATAACTTTGCAGAGTTGTAAAATCCTGTCTGTGAGTGTTACAAACTGTTGTGTGACGTTTCGGCTTCTGATAAGCCTTCAAACGCGTAAATCTGCAGCTCCGACACAACGTCGGGGTTGCGTTACGGTAAAAGTTGAGCCCCGGTTCAACTTTTTTGCCGGGCTGTTTGCGGTGGCACCCCTGCTGTGTAAACACTAGGGGTGTGCCCGAATACAAATACATTATTCTGCAAAGCACAGATAGTGGGTTTTATACGAATATTTGTTTCATACAAATATTTTAAAAATTATTTGTTGAGATAAAGCTGAGCTACTGACGCATGCAAAGTGTTCCCAAGAGACTCTCCATAACCTGTTGTTCCTCTTCTCCTTTCCACAAAGTTAATGTTGTAAAAAACAGGCAATAAATGAAAAGTGCAAAGCAAGAATCACCTTTGAAGTTCCTCCCTACACATTACATGGTGTGCTGTCTCTGTGTTATGGGTGTATAAATACTTAAAGGTCTGTCTGCGATGAAACAATGAGTAAAGCTTTAGCTCAGTAGTCAGCGCAGTCGTCTATGATCTGTTCGAGACCCGGTGTGGGGACCTCCTTCATAAGGTAGTTTATTCATGAACACTTATTATAACACTTTAATTTTCTAAAATTAAAAGTGTCATAAAAACAAAAACAGGATTTTTAAGCCTCTTTCCACTTTCATTCGAATACAAATACAAATACTGGGCAATACCCCCATTCAAATGAATGGGAGTGATGGGTGATATCGGTCGCCCCACTCCAGGCTGCAGTACGAAACAGCTGAGCGGAACAAACATGATTTAGCTTCGATTAGATCTTTAACTCCAGCTCTCACCGTACAACTAGAAACATGCCTGGAGAATATTCTGCACTGAGTAGTGAATTAAAATCTGAGGATACCAGAGTTGTCTTCGTCTTTGCGGATCTTCAGTTTGACCAGCTCCTCGCACTGCTGGAGGATCTGAACGGCCTCCTCCATGGAGCAGTTCTCCACTCGGATGTTATCGATAGCCAGCAGCTTGTCTCCAAGCTCCAACGTTCCCGTCCTAAAAAAAACCAAAACAAAACACAGAAACATGTAAAATAAAAACAGATATTCTGTAGTGTTCCTGTTCTGTTAAACATGAGGTACAATAAACAGATGCTAACAGAAGCTCTTTAAATCAGATTTTCTGCTTCACACTTCAAAACACATGACCTACAAACCACAACACACGCACACACTGACCTGGACTATTAGCCTAATTAGCCAACCAACTATAGACAGCTGACCGAGCTTCAAAAACAGCTGACACTCGTCTATTCCAGCTTCTGAACATTACCTGTGTGCAACGCTGCCCTTCTTGATGTCAGAGATGATCAGAGGATCACCTGGTTTCCTGTTGGACGGAGCTGCAGACAGACACACAGACAAATAACTTCACCCAGAAACAGAAGTTCAAACGCAAAAACTGTGAATAATTTAATCTGTTTACTCCATGACTAGCTATAATGATTAAATGTTAAAAAAGAAAAATGAGATCAAACTGACAAATGTTTAACACAACTCGAGGCGGTCCAGGCTGAATATATAATGAAGAAAAACACTCAATCAAATTAAAATTTAATTTCCCAGACGTGTGCACATGATGTAAGGCAAAATTAAAATTAAAATCCAATAATTGAATTTTAATTTTCATGTTTGGAAATGCATCATCGCTTCAAAATCAGAGGAAAAAATAGTTTGAGAGAGTTTGAACCACAATCTCACCAGGTGACGACACAAAGCAGCTTTCTAATTTCTCTTTTAAAGTTTGTGTGAGCGTGAAGCAGAGAGCTTCTTTTTTTCTAAGACGTTTGATCATATTTTACTCATCTCTAATAAATCCTCCTTCTCAATTTAAGGCTTTAAATGGATTGGCTCCACTCCACATATCCAACTACTCTGCATACTCCATGAAATCCTTTACATCAAAATCCCAACCTCCGGACTCCACTTCTTATGGAGCCGACAGGAAACTATATGATTCAGAAACAAATCAGGATAAAAATAATCTAACTTTACAGGCTATTTTGGCAGCATTTTTTCTCATCACTTGCAGTCACACCCATAACAAAATACTGATTTTTAACTAAAGCAGTACTTGAGAAAACCCGCAGCAGCTGTTCCTAACTAAAGCCTCGTTATTACATTAATGCGAGCTTCAGACATTTATGTTTAACACTGTACATGGTCCCAATAAATAAATTAAAGCTGCAAGCAGCTTTGGTCAGGACCTCGCACTCTGGCCCGTCGGGATCACATCATTTTGCTTTTTAAAAATGAGGGATATTTCTAACAAGTGTGGTGTGCTTTTATTTTGAAAGTTTGATTGACAGGATGAAAATATTCTGCAGGGTGAGACATGTCTGTCTTGCTCACACCTGTGTCATCAAAATTATGCAAGATTTGGGCCCATTCACTTGAATTTCAATTAGTAGATTGAAAACTCTTGATGAGTTTGTGTGTAAAACAAATTATTTTCCTAATTTTCATCGAGTCTATTTTTAGAAAAGGAAATATTTTTAACCCACATGACCTGGTCAAAGTTTGATTGACATGTGTACTGTCAGGTGTGTAGAGACAATAAGTAACTGCAGCTGGACACAGAAAAATACTCATATATTTGAATGGAGAGTGTGAGCGAACCCACACCTTTTTGAACATTTACTGCTTCCACATAGTTTTAGATACAGACTTCACTCGAACTTTAAATGAGTCAATCTACAAATCTTGAATTTACATGTTTTTTCTATCTTTTACTGTTTTTGAGATATTAGAGTGTGAGTTTTAAAGTCTTTTCTTGCTCCTCCTGTGATTTTATAATGAGTGTGTATTGCAGAATGTTTCACAGCACTGAGGGAGTGACATCACCAAGAGCAGTTGGAGAGGAGGATTTTAGAGTACGCTTCTTGTGAAATATCGTCATAAATCCCATTGCTTTGGCCAAATCTTACATTAAAAATTATATTTTTTAGTAGGAAATTTCGTTGAGAATCCATTGATACAGGTTTGAAAGTGGTCAGACTTATAGTTTAGACGTCAGAAGCCTCTGTTTGACACAAAGGTCATGCCTCCCCATTATTTTACATTGTAAGGTGTGATGTGGCACTGCAACTTTCAGGACTTATAAAATCCAAACTGTTCGAGTTATTACAAAGTTAACAACTTTTTTCAGCATAGTGTCATAAGTCACCTATTAAAGCTTGAAGCTTATTTCATTAACGCCCTTGGAGGAGATAGCGTTTGTTCAGAGGCCAAAATTGGGGTTAAGACTTATTTTGAAAGGCTAATTGCGGACTTCCTGTTACATTTAGGTCAGGGGTGTCAGTGTATGATTTGTAGGTCTTGATGAGACGAATAATTGAGTTTTGGTTTGATCTTTCTACGACATTCCTACAGGCTGTGGTGGCCATTTTAGTTACATAGGTGGCGCTAAAGAGCACATTTTGGCACTTAAGGGGTTCATTTTTACATTTTATCAAATTTTTCACCAGACCTGATGTGCGTGCCAAATTTGGTGAGTTTTTGAGCATGTTTAGGGGGTCAAATTTAGGGTTTAAGTGGTGTAATAATAAAGAAACAAACAAACAAACAAACACACAACAGTAGTCTTCTGCCTTTTGGGCTCGGTCCCTAATAAGACTCTATATTATTTTTGTCTGGTAAGACAGTTCCACCTCCCAGCATGAGCAGCACCAACAACTCTGAGCACATGTTGGTCAACGTCACGGAACAATGTACGAGGTGAGAGAAAGTAAAATATATCTTGACATGCTGGTCTTTTTTGTCGGGACGTCGTGAGGCATCGGTTGTCGTCCACTATGTTACAGGTATACTGTTTCTACAGTGATGAAACATGCTGCCGACCGTTTCCATTACTGTCATTACCGTGATTATCATGGCATCTGTTCAGTGAACAAAATCCAAGACGATCATGGTGTGAAGTAATTTTACTGTATTTTAGGTATAATAGTAAAATTTCAGGTAATTCTGATGATTATCGTGATAATAGCGTTTACTGTGATATTTTTACCAACGATAATCGTGGTGGGAAGATTTGATAGCAGCACATCCCTATAATCTACACGGTTTAACGATGAATTGTCGTGCCTGATGTCCATTTTTTGGTCCCGGCTGTCGGGTCCGGCCATTACTGGGCTGAAATCGTTAAGTCTGAACCTGACATAAGTGTTTATTAAGTGCAGATTTACGCATCACTTAATTAAAAGCAAGCAAGCAAAGTTTATTTATATAGCACCTTTCACAAGCACCAGTTACAAAGTGCTTCACAAAGAAATAAAATAAAATAATATAAAATAAAGTGAAATAAAAATAAAATCAGAATAAAGAAAAGCAAAGACACCAGATAAAATACACAAGCCGAGCAGATAAAATGGACAAGTTAAGATAAAATAGCACATACTACCCAAATGCCTGTCTGAACAAATGGGTTTTTAGCTGCTTTTTAAAGGACTCTACAATTATCCAAGGACCTTAAGCTTGTTGGAAGACTATTCCAGAGCTTAGGGGCTGCTGACTGGAAGGCATGATCTCCCTGGGTCTTAAAATGTGTATGAGGTACACTTAGAAAGCCCTGGGTGGAGGATCTCAGAGCTAATGTACTGTGGAGCCATGTAGGGCTCTATGAGTGAGCACCAAAATTTTAAAATGAATTCTAAAATTTACTGGAAGCCAGTGCAAAGAGATTAAAATAGGAGTTATATGTGACCATCTGTTGGATTGTGTTAGAAGCCTAACAGCAGCGTTTTGGACAGTTTGTAAGTGTTGTATGGAAGATTTATTAAGACAAGTAAAAAGAGAGTTACAGTAGTCCAAGCGTGATGAGATAAAAGCATGTATGAACATCTCCATTTCATTTCTTGATACCACAGACCAGAGTGTGGCTGTTTCTCAGGTGAAAGAAACATGATTTAGTTAGCATCTTAACATGCGCTTCAAAACTCATGGATTGGTCGAAAATTACACCAAGATTGCGCAGGCAAGACCGGGAAGATGAAGATAAGGCACCAAGGTTCTGCCCGATTGCTGACTGAAGATTGTCAGGGCCAAAGATCAGGACTTCAGTTTTGTCTGCATTTAACTGCAGAAAAACCAGTTGCACCAAACAAACTGGTTGTTACTGAATATTTGCAGCAGCTACTAACTGCAGGTGGAGCTGTTGTTTGAGCTGCCTGAATGAACCAAGTGACAAAACTAACGTTAGCTTACTAATATCTGACAGATGGGAACCGTCAGGACCCTTTAGGCCTAAAAGAAATCTAACTGTAAAAAGCATTTCTTCTCGTTTGATTTTATTCATTTTATACAGTTTATATTCTCAAAGTCATTTACCATAAAATCCAAATGTCCTTTAGTTCAACGACAATTTGTCTTTATTGGAAAAATCAAGCGCAGATAAGAAACTAAATCTGCCAACTTTAATACCTCAGACTTTGTGTAAAAACATTTTTGCAATATTTCGAGATTTTTTTTGAAGATCTGGAGTTTCCACTCAGGTTATTTAAAGCACAAACTGAAAATGTGAATAAAAACAGGTGGATAAAGACACATGAGTGAGTCTTGACTTACAGCTGATGGTGATTCCCAGCTCCACTCCCGGTTTCTTTGGGAGCTTCACGTGGAACGTTCCTGAACTGGGAATAACCGACTCTGAGAGACAGACACAGACAGAGAGATGGTAACACGAGTTTAAAGGCAAACAGTTGTTCACTTTTTAACATTAATTCACACAGAAAGTATAAAAAAATTAGGTATTACATGGCCAGAAGTATGTGGACACCCAAACATTACACTCGTGAGTTAATGTCTGACATGTAAACCTGCCATTTCACTAACTATATCTGTAATGTTTTTCAGTGCTTTTGCCACTAAATCTGTCCAGGAGATCCAGTAGAACCAGTTAGAAGATAAGACTTTATTGTCCCAGAGGGAAATTTACCTCAGACACACAATGCTGCTGCTTTACCAAATAATTCAACAGTACTATACATCGTACATATAAATACATCCCATTAATACTGTGATAAAAAGTACAATAAATTACACATTCCCACATTCATAATACAGAACAGAACACAAACATCATCATCATCAACATCAACAATAATAATAATAATCAGCCCATGCTACTGTGGGCCACTGGTGTGTTTGTTCATGGCTTTAATGGACTGACGGATGAAGGATTGTTTGTATCTGAGTGACAGATGTCTTTTCTGTTATCAGCTGCTTCAACAGTAAAGTAAAAGCTACAAGCCTCTGCTCCATGAAATATATTTTACTTTCATAATTATCCATTAAATCCTCATGTTTCCATCACAGGAGCCAGTGTGATCTGTAAGACTGTAAGATAATTCATTAATGCAGTTAACCTTTTTAAAGCCAAAAGGCTGCGGATCGTTTATCTTATCAGTGAGTTCTGTTTCATATCGTATTTCAGTGGACTAAAGGACACCAGTGATTGGTTCTGCACACAGTAAACTGGAGCAAGAGACTGAAAACAGTGCCGCCTTTTCTATTCATTCAGTCGAGCATCAGTTTTGAACTGAGAATCGATCCTGAATCAAATCGGCACCCGAGTATCGTGACAGTATCGATAAACACATCGTCCCAGACCTATAAAATAAACACCGTCATCTGTCACAACCTTTATTTTTCATCTTTTTGTTGCATCTTGGTGTAAAACTTAAATCCTGATGGACACTTTGTCTTTCAAATCATGATTTTTTTCCACTTCTGTGAACACAAACCGTGTACGCTGCATCACACACGTTCTCCAGCCTTTGTCTTAAAAAAAATCCCTGGAAAACTCTGCTGCCTTGTTAGCACAGTTTAGAGCGTGAAAGGCAACAACCTGCACTCCTTATCTGGAAGGTCCTGACTCCAAACGACCACAAGCTGCAACAAACGGGTGATGTCACACCTCGCTACCTCCATCTTTATATACAGGCTACGGTCTGGCTGCAGGGATTGGCTCCCATCTAGCTATTAGAGCATTAATGATGTTGGGTGATCCAGTTCATCCCAAAGATGTTGGATGGAGTTGAGGTTCAGATTATGGAGCTCGTACAACAGTATGTGTGCAAATATGTCCATATGCTGTCATTAGCAGCAGTGATATCTCCTCCTCTGGCTACAAATCATAAAATGTGTCTGAGTCATTAATGACAACATGTTGTGTTGTTTCATTCAGCTCAGGCGTAGGTGGATATTTATAGAAGTCAGAGTATGTTACAGTGACAAAGAGTGACAAATTACAGGGAGACACCAGAGAAGCAGAGTGAAACACAGACTGTCAGTCAATCAGCCACAACAGGAGCACAGACACCAGACTGCTGGTTTGTTGCTGCGGAGCACATAGTGAACGTGCACGTGTGTGTGTGTGTGTGTGTGTGTGTGTGTGTGTACCGGCCACGTCGAACTCGATCTCCAGTGTGAGCTGAGCAGTGATGGACGAGTCTCTGAGCAGCTGATTGGTTTCTTCCAGAGTGGAGTCTTCAGTAGGAACTCCATTTATGGATAAAATCCTGTCACCGATCTGCAGGATACCACACCTACACACACACACACACACACACACACGCACGCACACACACGCACGCACACACACACGCACACACCACGTGTGTCAGAGTTTTCTGCACAACTAAAAACAAAAACAATTAGTAAAATACAATTAAAAGAATAACCTCTTAAACAGCTGTCTAATTACAGGCCAGGAGGAGGTTGTTATATTTTTTGGTGGCATCAACTCAAACTTTGACTAAATTAACATCATTTAAACCACAAAACTCCAATTTTTAATTTGTGTAAATCATTTTAAGAGCCTAACATAACGGCGACAACGGTAGTTTATTTTGTAAGATGAGTGCAGACGAAACAGAACAGTAAAATTAAACAAAAACACCAAAACAATACTTTTTTTTTTTTTTTTAAAGAATCTAAAGGAAAAACTTACATTTTTACCCATTTTTGCATGTTTGTGCCTCTGTAAATTTGGTTTAGTTTGACTTGGATTAATCCAGATAAAAAGAGATAAAATATATTCAAAATAAATAATAAAATAATACATATTTTAATTAAAATAGCAAGTTAAGTAAAAGCAAAGCCAATACCTTTTACAGATAATTGGACAGTTAAGTTTTATTGAATCATTATACTGAATATTATATATTATATACCATATATTTGATTAAAATATCATTATGAAGCACTGACTGAATATTATTGAGGGAATTATTAGTATTGTGTGTTACATACAGGCTGAAAACACATTTTTCTGTGTAATGTTGAATATTGAATATCAATACATGTATATTATTTATGTATGGATGTGTGTGTTCACCTCTCAGCTGGGCTGTCGGGGTCGATGTAAGCGATGAGCGGCGGTGAGGAGAGCGTTTCTGTGGCGAAGACTCCGCCCTGCAGCTGCAGTCCGAACCCCATGATGCCGTCGCCGAGCAACATCACCTCTGTGGTTTCCGTGTGAACGACCTGACCGGCGAGACCCACGGTGCTGGACGCAAGAGACACTGAGAGAAAGACAAGAGACAAGACAAGAGTCGAGTAAAAAATGAGATAAATGTCTCTTGGTGAGCCTTAAAGCAGTGGTTCCCAACCTGAGGGTCGAGACCTCCCGTTGGGACCAAAGATAATCATAATAATAATCTTTTTCACTCCACGTTTTCTGATTTCTTTCAGTCCTCTATGACAGTAAACTGAATATCTTTGGGTTTGCCGACTGTTGGTCAGGACAAAATAAGACATTTGAGGATGACACCTTGGGTTTGGGAAACAGTGATCAATATATTATAGACCAAATGATTAATCGATAAGGAAAATAATCGTTAGTTGCAGCATTATCCACACACACTTGCAACACTTGAAACACAGGTTGAGGTGGAAAATCACTCTTTTAAGTCTGAGACAACAGAAAGTCAGAGACGTCAGACTCACAGGAGCTCTTGAAGTCCTTCTTCTTCGCCTTCCTCCTCATCAGCGTGCCCCGTGGACTCGTGGGATACATGTTCCTGGGCAGAGTGCTCATGTTGAGGGACGAGAGACTATAGGCCGACATGGAGCCGGGAGAGAACGAGTGGCTGAGAGCTACAGAGTCAGACAGACAGAGAGAAGACGGTGAGCAGGAGTCTCTGAAATAAAAACATCACACTTCAGGAAGAGAGAGAGGCGGACGTACGAGGGTTGTTTGTATGGCGGTTGTGCGATCTGGCACCTGATTGGTCAGGGTGGTACGTGTTGTAGTGGTAAGGGGGGAGGATGGGGGTGGAGCTTCCGGTTTCCCAGGGGAGGGGGCGGGGACTACGCTGCACCTTGACTGCACACACACAAATACACACAGAGGAGGGTGTTCAGGTTAAGACAAGAGGAAAGGTCAGAGGTCAGAGGTCAGGTAGCTGCCTGTATCACAGCTTTAAAAAAGATCACATGTTCCTATGTGATCTTTTATAAATATATTATGTTTTCATGTATTTATTTGTTTTCTGCTGCGATGTGTTCAAAGCCAGTTGGGCCTGGTGTGTTTCTGTTCAAGAGATCCTGTTGAATCAGTTAAATGTCAACAAAAATAGTCATTAAATTCCATTAAAATAAAGGTTTTAATCTTAAACTTTTCTACAATCATTTAATATTCAGTTTTAACAGACGGTTAGACGTCTTTTCTGCTTTGTGCTGTTATCAGCTGCTCCAAGAAGAAATGTCAACTTTGGATAAAAAGAGAGAAAATCCACACGTCTCTGAAATCAATTTCACTTTAATTCATTTCTATTAAATTTCCATTTAAAAACATGCTTGCATTCTGAGCATGGAGCAAAATGAGGGACAAAATTGTAAACTAAAACACAATATTTGAAACTGAAAGCTGAAGTATTGATCTTGAACCCTGAAAAAAAGTTTTCAGTTTTTCAATTCAAATTAAATTTTGATTCATTTTTGGAATTTTTCTGAATAAATAATTATTTTCTTCCATTTAAAAAGATTATGCGTTCAAAGAAATTCCAAAAGTTCATCAAATTAACATTTGATTCGAAACACTTTCTTTTAATAGTTTGATTATGTTGTTATTTATTCAGGCTCTCTGTGTTTTATTTGTTTGTTTACTTATTTGCACAATAACGAAATAGCAGATAAAATACATATCTGGCCTAAATTTTTATTATGATGTATTTTTTCTGATTCCAATACAAGAAATCATGGTTTGCAAGTTTGGTGATTCATGATCAAAAGCTAGCTAGCGATATCGTTTTGTTACTTGACACTCTGGAGGTCGTACGTTAACGTCATTATTTTTCAAATTAGTGTTTTGAGAGTGAATAATTGAATCTGTAATGATTTCTGACTGTTATGAACACAAACATCTCTGCTTTTACTGTCAGAAAAAATGTGTTCACTTCATTATACCGTGCTGTGGTGCGTTCAGGGCCGGTCGGGCCATCTGTGTGTTTGTGTTTATACCGTGCTGTGGTGCGTTCAGGGCCGGTCGGGCCTGGTGTTGCGGCAGGATTTCCATGCGGACGGTCTGACAGGAAGCAGAGAGCAGCTGAGTGGCTTCAGCCAGAGAACAAAACTCCATCGACTTTCCATCAACAGACAGGATGTGATCTCCTGCATGAAGGGCGCCACACCTACACACACACACACACATACACACACACACGCACACACGCACAGGAAAACATAACAAAAGACACATAAACACATAAAGGTTAGAAACTTCAGATATCAGATATCCACCAGATGTGACGGATCCACATTGATCTGATGTCGATGCTTAAAGCTACTAAAGATGCTACACTACTTCCTGTGTGTGTTCCAATAAAATCATATCATCTGATATCATCTGATATCATCTGAACACAACAACAGTGATTCTACAGCAGGAACTGTGTGTGTTACGTGTGTTAGACAAAAAGGTGACGTTATGAAGTTGATGCAACATAAAGAAGCAATTTTAAAACCTACAAAAAGCCTAAAAACATGACTGAGTATGAACATCTCCACTTATAGTTAAGAAGTCATCTGTAGTTAACAGCCTCACGTCAGTGCGTCCCTAGTCAGAGGTCAGAGGTCAGGTACCTGTCTGCTATGCTGGCTGGTTTGACCTTGTCGATGATGATGACCTGCTTGCTGCAGAACATGGAGGTGGACAGAGCAACGCCCAGGCTGGAGCCAGTCGCCTTGGCAACCTCCACCAGCAGCGGCCCCGACGCCGTGGCAACCGAGTCTGACAGAGGACAACACAGACAACACAAAGAAATTAGTTTTTTTATTAATTTCTTATCTAATGACACATTATTCTTCTATAATTGAATTTATGGACGAAAACAGGTATATTTTAATTCAATTTAATCAAATATTTTCACAATTCATTTATATAGTCTAATGTAGTGTAATTTATATATATTATATATGGCTTTTTTAATGCCATCTGTCTAATTTCTCTAATCTTAAGTTTTTTCTTTCATTCAAAGAGTTCTTTATCTGTTTTCTTACCTCTCAGCTTAACATCAATAAAGTTTTATTTTGAATATTAACCACCTGTTAAACCCCACCTGCCTCACTGCACAGACTGCTACTCCTGACTAGACCCTCCCATATAACAAGGTTAAATAACTCCCCACTTATAATATTCTGTCTGGTTGATATGTATTGTATGTATATGTATACTCCTTGATTAATCCTATGTTAAGTAAAGAGAAGAGAAATGAGTTCAAATCATAACCTAAATTACCTCATTTAATCAATTATTTGTTTGCTACTATTCAGATTTGTAATATCCACCATCCATCTGTTCATCCATTCATTCCACCCTTGACTACAATAATAAATGGTTGTAACAGCTTCCTGGATCCTGTGTTTAAACGTGCACCGCATCAGATGTTCAGTGAGCCAACGCCACCGCGATCACTACAGTTTTTTCACACTAAAAACACAAACAGAGAGCGTTAACTGACCCATCACTGAGACGTCGTACTCGATCAGCAGCGTGGCTTCCTGCCCGCACTGCTTCAGGATGCTCATGGCCTCTGATAGGGTGCTGCCGTGGAGACGAATCCCATCGATGCTTAGCAACCGATCGCCCGGCTTCACGGTTCCTTCTCTGGGAGAGAGAGAGAGAGAGAGAGAGAGAGAGAGAGAGAGAGAGAGAGAGAGAGAGAGAGAGAGAGAGAGAGAGCGAGAGGACAGTGTTCAGTTTGTACAGAAGCTCTTAAAGGACAAAAAACCTTCAGACAGACAGGCGGTCACGTACCTCTCAGCCGGACCACCCGGCCTGATGGTTGTTATGACGATGGGGCGAGACTTGTTCCTGTCTTCATGGGCCCCACCTACAAGCAGAGAGACATGTAGTTATTTATTTATTCATTTTTAATGCACACACACACACACACACACACACACACACACACACACACACACACACACATAGACTCACCTCTGATAACGAAGCCGAAGCTGTTTCCTTCTTTGTGAAGCGTGACTTCCACGTTCTTAAACATGACCCCTGACCCCTGCACTGCTGCAACACACCACAACAGCAACACATCAGTATGACCTCTGACCCACTGCAGCTTTAAAGAAACACGGTGTATAACGTTTAAACACTAACCGCTCTCCTTAAATTACGACGAACCGTTAACGACTACTTACAGACAGGCGGCAGCTCGTACTCGACCTCCAGTACGACTCGCTCCCCGACGTTCTTCAGCAGACTGATGATCTCATCGTGTCTGAACTTGGCCAGGTTGATGCCGTTAACGGAGCGGATGTAGTCGCCCACGTTCAGCTGGTCGCTCCTGCAGCGACAGTCGAAACATCAGCTCTTATTTTACTTTAAAGGGGGCATATTCTACTGTTTGTGATTTTCTGTAATTTATATCCTATTCTGATGTTGGATGTTAAACATGGTCAAAGTTCAATTAACGTATGCTGAATGCAGGTTTCAGCCCACTCTGACACTTTAATTGCAAAGTTTGCCTTTACTTTTTTTTTACTTTCATAAACGGCGGTCCGTTCTTTAATCTTTATTGCTGAGGTTGTTCACGTTGTCCACTCGCATATTTCGGATCTGATTCAGCTCCAACATGTACGGATATATTTGAGAAGTTTATATTTTGAGTAAAGACAAAGAAAAAGAAGTGAAATCCTGCTACTTTAGTTTGTTTACGTAGCCTCTGGAGCCAGAGGATGCTTCCTGAAGCTAACCAATCAGAACAGAGTGGGCTCATCAGGAGGCGGGGCCTTAAAGAGACAGGAGCTAAAACGGCCTGTTTCAGACAGAGGCTGAACCGAGGGGCTGCATAAAGGACCAGTAGAAGATAAATAAGGAGTTTTTAACTGGAAATCATGTAAATCAAGATATTCCAGTAGAGCCCCTGGATATGAATATAAATATACATAAATATATGTATTGAATATATATAATGAAGACCAACAGGACGTTCTAGACAATAGGCTGACTTGAGTGAAAATGAGAAACTGATATTATCAGGATAATTAAAGTTTAAAGCTGATGTTATTTTATATCTTTTTAAAGACCAAAGCCAACAATGTGTTAGTCCGTCTCTTAATATTTTCTGACTTCCCTACTCTGTCTGTGGCTCTCAGCTCCACTGATTCCTACTGAAGATCTTTAAAAACTGCTCACAAACATGTATTTTCATAGTTTCAAAAAACAGATTCAAGATTCACCTGGCGGCGATGCCTCCCTGTCGCAGGTTTGAAACCCGGGGCTTCCCATCCTTGTCGATGCCGCCTGAAACCGTCAGACCGAGTGTCGTCCCCTCCTTCTTCATCAACTCCACCACCGAGCAGCCCCGAAACTCATCTACATCACAAAAAGATAAAAATATTCTACTGAGCAATTCTACTCTTTGCTTAAATCCTTCTTTCTTCCTTTTCTGTCTCTGCACTCTGACTCTTTCTCTCTCAGCACAGAGAAAAAAAATAATAATCTGGACAAAGAGAGAAGTGAAGTCATCTATTCTGTCGTCCATCTATATTTTATAAAACGCCTGAAATATTTAACAGAGGGAGAGATGGATAGAAGGAGGGATATTTCAGTGCAGAGCTGGAACAATGTGATGCGACCAGCCCTCAGGTGATAAAACAGAGAGCAGGATTTCATTGAAATGTTGTATTTTAATATTAACCAGGCAGGGCTTCACCCTCTTTCATTCAGACAGGATTACAATGTCTGATCTTTGGCAGTGACCATCATTGTCTTCCTCTCCTCCCTTATCTTCTTCCTCCAAAGAGGCTTTACAAAGAGCATCAGTGTCCTTTTCAACTTTTCTAAAACATCAGCGCTGTGTCAGCGTGCTCAGTCAACCCCAAATCTTCAAACCAGCTTCCTGCAGCAGCCGGGGGAGAAACTTTTGAATGTATTCCTTCACAAACCGCCAGTTAACTTCACACTGAAGAGAAGCAGAACTACAACAAAGCTTCTCTCAGAGAACATCAGAGTTTTGTTTAAGCTGCACTATTTCAGATTTTACTATAAGTCTAAAATAGATTTTCTCAGCCTTCATAGGAGGTGTATCTGCAGCAGAGCAGAGCAGAGCGTCTATCTGTAAATCTAAATTCTACTGAGGATGATCGGTGGGGGTTTCGCTTTTGTTGACATGATTCTGAACCTCCATTGGCTGGTTTAGAAGCTTGACCAGTCTCTCCACATGGCTTTGAAGCTCTACCAGTTTGTCCATCAACTGGTTCCAAAGCTCTACCACTTCCTCTAATGGGTTCAAAATCAATAACCACATCCTTTAACAGGTTCCGAACCTTCACCAGCTTCTCTAACTGGTTTAGAAGATTGACTGGATCCTGCAACTGGATTCAAAGCTCAAACAGATCTTCCGAATGTCTCTGAAGCGCTACCAGTTTCTCTGACTGATTCTTGAGCTCTACCAGTTTCATTAACTGGTTCCAGACTTTTACTAGTTCCTCTTACTGGTTCTGAAGCTAACAGCATCCCTCAACTGGTTCCGAAGCTTGACCAGTTCATTTGAATGACTCTGAAGCTCTACTAGATTGTCTAACTGGTTGTGAAGCTCTACTAGTGCCTTTAACTGGCTCTACCGGTTCCTCTGTCGGGTTCAAAGGCTATACCAGTTGCTCTAACTGGTAAAGAAGCTCTACCAGCTCCTCTAATAGGTTTAGAAGCTCAACCAATTTCTCTAACTGGTTCTAGAGCTCTACCAGCTCCTGCATGTAGATCTGAACCCCCACCAGTTCCTCTAACTGGTTCTGAAGCTCAACCGGATCCTGCAACTGGATCCAAAGCTCAAACAGAACCTCTGAATGGCTCTGAAGCTCTACCAGATTGTCTAACTGGTTCTGGACCCTGACCAATGTCTTCAACTGGTTCAAAACCTCTGCCAGTTCCTTTTACTGGTTCCAAACCTCTACCAGTTCCTCTTACTGGTTCAGAAGCTATACCAGTTACTCTAATTAGCTCTGAAGCTCTACCTGCTCTTCTTACTGGTTCTGAAGCTTTACTAGTATGTCTGTCAACCGGTTCCAAACCTCTAACAGTACCTATAACTGGTTCCGGAGCTCTACCAGTTCCTGTATGTAGCTCTTAAGCTTCACCATTTCCTTTTGCTGGTTTCAGACCTTTATCAGTTCCTCTAACTGGATCCAAAGCTGTAGCAGATCCTTTGAATGGCTAGGAGGCTCTACCAACTTGTCGACAGTGCCTTCAACTGGCTCCAAACCTCTACCATTTTGTCAAACTGGTTCAGAAGCTCAACAGTTCTTCTAACTGGTTCAAAAATTCTACCAGTTCTTCTAACTGGTTCTGAAGTTCTACCAGTCTGTCCATCAACTGGTTCCTAAGCTATATTAGTGGATTACCAATTCCTTTAAAGTAGATTCAACCTATACCACATCCTTTATTTGGCTCTGAATCTCCACCAACTCTGGTGAAGAAGCTCTACCAGTCCCTGTAACTATTTCAGATACTCTACTAGTGTCTCTAAAGCTGGGCTCAGACTACAGGAGTTTTGGGCTGATTTATCCGATCCACCCCTCCCAACAGTCGGAGGAGAAATCTGGTCTGGGACTTTAGTCGGTACCAATGTTTGGCCCAGATTATCTGGTAATTTGAGGGGTTTACAGATCCAATCTTAAACCTCCAGAACTGCTCACAGACTCATCGGGCCGCCCTGATAATGATTATGTCACTACTTTCCAAACAGGACCACAATAGCCAATGAGAGAGACAAGTCCACAAGGAGACGGAAGTGAATGTAAACACTTTTGAAATGGTGACCACAAAGACACAACAAGCTGTTGTACGGGTGCGTTGTACAGCTGAGATGGAGGAAAGGCTTGTTGATAAGAATACAACTGTCTATATAACATGTCTTCCAAGACATATCATTGTTGTGGATATTTCTGAGCGGTGGTCAACACTTTAGTGGAGAGAAGCACAGACGAGCCTTTGATGTCTTATTGCTGAGAATGTTTATTGAAGCTACTTGATCAAGGAGAACTGTAAACAGCGAACATCCAAGTTGGTGTAACTCGGATGCTGTCTCTTCCCGTTCTACCCTCTGACAGCCTGAGTTTTAGAATTTAACCTGAGCAGATTGGCCTACGATATGAAAAATCAGTCTAATCGGTTCACTAGTTTCTATTTGGCTACACATTCCACCTATCTTTGTTGTCTAGAAGGGTCCTCTCTGGCCTTGGCCTACCGTGGCAGGCCTCTCTTTATCATAGAGGTTTCTGCATTCACCAAAACATCACAGACAACTGACGTCTCGAGGAGAGATTAAGAATTACAGTGTGACCGTCGTCTTGAACTAATGTCACTCCAACCTGTAACCCCTACAGAAGGAAAACTCCATAACAATCATGACTGTAAAGACAAAGAGAAGAGCTGGGGAGAACTCACCTCTGCTTTGAACGCACCAGGTGAGAGAGAAATGGAGAGGTGTGTGTGAGAGGTAGGTGTGAGTGTGAGAAAGAGAGAGAGAGATGTGTGAGGTGATGCACCATTGTTTTCTAATCTTGTAGCATGTGCATGTTTGAGATTAGAGAGAAGAACATCTGTGAAGTTTCTCCTTATGTGTGTGATGCAGCCCAATTTCAATATCAGTTAGGACTGGTTGTTGAGCTCCACCATTTCCTCTAACCACAGCAGTTGCGCTAACTGGTTCAAAACCAGTTCCTCTAACTGATTTCAAAGCTCTACAAGTTTCTTTAAATTGGTTCCAAAGCTCCACCAGTTCTTCTAACTGGTTCCAGAGTGCTACTTATTACTTTAATTTGCCTCTGGAGCTCTACCAGTTACTCTCGCTGGTTCTGAACCTCTACTGGTTCTCCTTACTGGTTCCTCTAACCTCTAACAATTCCTCTGACTGGTTATGAGCCTCAATCAGTTTTCGAAATTGTTCTGAAGCTCGACTTATTACTCTAACCTGTTACAAAACCAGTTCCTTTAAATTACCAGCTCTGATGTTCTACCATTTTCTGTAATTAGCACCGAAGCTCTTCTACTCTCTTTATGTTTTGCTAATTTATCAGAGAAACTGTGAACTTGAGGGGTTTCCATCTCTGTACCAGCTGTGTCATCGATGTAATGTTTACTTGTTTTCACAGCAGTATTAGCAGCATTTAGATTCAAGCTGCAAGTAGGCCACCAGCTCCAGGTGGGAGGAGATAAACTGCGACTGCAAGCAGCTTCCTGCAGGTCACACAGATAGAAAACATCAGCTCGCTCTTCGTTTGTGTACATTCTATTTTCAGAGCTGTTATCTTCATCGGTGTGCTTATTGGCTCTGTAGGTGGAATCCAATAAAGCAGAACCAGAAGAGATGGAAAAGAAAGGAAGGGACTCAACAGATCACAAAATAAAACAAAATAAATGATGTGTGTTTGTGATACCTGGTATGCTCTGCCTCCTGATGGCCAGCGCTCCATCTGGAGGTCGAGGCCCGGCGGAGTGTTTGGTGTACGGCCCCTCATCTGCAACACAAAGAAACACACGTTTCAATACACAGTAACAAACATGCACTGGTTTTTAAGATTCACCAGCCTCTCTTACTGGTTCCTATCCTATACCAGTTTCCTTTAACTGGTGCTGGAGCTCAGCAATGTCCTGTAACTGGTCCCAAACCTCTATCAGTTTCTGTACATGGTTCTGAAGCACCACCAGACCATTACCAGTTCCTCTTACTGGTTCCAAAGCTCGACCAGTTTCTGAAACCGAAGCTCTATCAGTTTCTCTTACAGGTTCTGAAGCTCAGCCATTTCCTGTGACTGGTACCAAATCTTTACCAGTTTATCAAACAGGTTCCAAAGCTTGCCCAATTTCTCCAACTGGTTCAGAAGCTCGACCAGTTTCTGTAACTGGTTCAGAAGCTTGTCCAGTTTCTCTAACTAGTTTCAATGCTCTGTAAAATACTCTAAGTGGGTCTGAAGCTCAACCAGTTTCTCTGACTGGTTCTGAAACTGGTTCTGAAGATCTGTCAGTACCCATAAGTGTTTAGAGGTTTTGCCAATGCCCCTAACTGGCTCCCAACTTCAACCAGTTTCTTTAACTGGTTTTGAAGCTTCAACAGTTCCTCGTACTGGTTCTGGAGCTCAACCAGTTACTGTATGTATCTCAGAAAGTACCACTTCCTCCAACTGGTTCCAGACTTTTACCAGTTCCTCTAACTGGTACCGAAGCTCTACCATTTTTTCTAACTGGTTCCTTTAACCATTTTAGAGGTTTTACAGAGTTCTTGGCTCCAAACCTCAACCAGTTTTATTTAACTGGTTCTGAAGCTCCAGTTAAACCCACACAGTTAAGTTTAAGTCAGATGTTCTTGACAAGCTCCCATAACGCATCTGTACTCACCATCATCATCATCAACTGCAGAGCTTCCACCACAAAAATACATCTCAGAGCTAAAATGCTAACAGGAGTTACTGTAAGTCTAAAGTTAAAAGCTTCCTGGCCTCACTAGCCAGTAAATTAGCATGTTAGCATCCTCAGCAGGCTGAAGCTGCTGCTGAGAGGTCTGTCAAGTCAGCCTGCTCTCGTGAATAAAGAAACCACTGCCAGAGAGAGAGAGGCAGAGAGGTGACCTCATCAGAGCAGCAACCAATCCCTGTGGAGAACACAGTGGGCTACGGAAGTCTCGACCAATCTGTGCAGTCCACTGGGAGACCCCCCCGGTGATGTAATCACTCAGAGAAGACGTCCGACTAAAAAAAATATGCTTTTTGCTGACAGAGCAGAGGCGGCGCCAAGCTATGAATGATGATGTCATGTAGCTCAATCTGGAGGCAGAGATTTGATTGGATGAGTGTTTTAATTGGATGATTCATTGATTAATATTGTAAAGTTGATTTTACCGGATGGTGTTTGGTCAACAACTGCAACAGTAACAATGACATCGTATTTTTCTACATTTTTGTTTATACATGTGTATGTTTATTCAGTATGTGTATTAATAATATATACTATATATATATACATATCTGTTTATGTGAAGCACACTGAATAATATAAATAAAGTTTGCCTTGCTTTAAAAACAGGCAAAACAAACTAAACGGGGGCAAAACATTTTCACCTCCCAACATCCACTGACATACAAACAGAAACCAACAATTGTCGTCTATAAAATGTCAGTTAAATATTAAAAAATAACTAATTCTCCACAACACAAAGATATTCAGTTTACAGCATCAAATCCTCCAGTTTGTGACGCTGGAACCAGCAAACATTTTTCACTATTCTCTGGTCTTGTAGACTGACGTGAGCCGAAGTTTGTTTGTGAATCAGCAGTCTAACACTCACTTCATACCTCATCCTGAATCAGTTTCATCTGTCTGGTGTACAGCTGCAATGATTAGTCCATTAATCAATTAGTTGACAACAACTGAATTACTCGATTAATCATTTTGAATCATTTGTTTAAGAATAAAAACTCCAAATTGTCTGATTCCAACTTCTCCAATTTGTATTTTTCTGCTTTCCTTAGTTCTCTGTTGGTCGGGACAAAACAAGACATTTGTGAATCATCTCGGGCTTCTGGAAACAGTGATCAACATTTTTCACCATTTTCTGACATTTTATAAACCAAATAACTAAATCGATTAATCAAGAAAATAATCAACAAATTAAATGATAATGAAAATAATCGTTAGTTGCAGCCCCAATCTGTTGAGCTCTATTTTATTCTAGTGCACTGTAGTGTTTTATATTCTGGTCTTCTGTTTGGTTCTATTTTAGTCTAATCTGCTCTAGATCTACGCTGTTCTGTTTAGAGCTGAAACAACTCTTCAATGAATCGATTAAATGTCATATATATATATATATTATCAAATATTTGACGATTCAGCTTCTCCAATGGGAGAACTGGCTGTTTTTCCTTGATTTGAATCTTAGTACATTAAATATTTTTTGGTCTGAGGACCAAATTTTATATATTTTTTATATTTCTTTAGCTGCTCAGATAAAAGAAGCCACTTCACAGGCAGTCGGAGCCATTTTTCACCGATTTCTGAGTTTATAGACCAAATGATTTATCCAACTGATCGAGATCGGTCGTTCTGTTTCTGTTCGATTCCAGCAGCTGAGCTCAGAAACACAATGAGACTCTGACAACACACACACACACACACACACACACACACACACACCATAACTAACTGAAGATAAAAGCTGAGCCTCCTCCTCCTCCTCCTCCTCCTCCAGATGTAGGACAGCAACATCTCTTCCTTTCTACATACTATATATATACACACACACACACATATATATATATAGCCTAATACAATATACTACACACTGTGGTGTTTTGTTATATAAATCAGAAGCTCATATTAGACAGAGCTATAATTTCTTAAACAAGGACACACAATGTTTTTGATATGAGACGCCTGAACCAAGACTCAGCTACTATCATCCACCTGCAGCAGCTTCAGTCCGACCTGCGCCACCTACAGGCAAGAAAAGTAACTGCGGCTGTAAAAATGTACAAGTGCTGATAAACAAGATTTAAAAGTTTTAGCATCTGCAAGTTTTACATTCATGTCACCTGCAGGCAACGAGTGTTCAGTTAATGCAGTTTTTCTTTTTTTTGTCTTTATTATCACTGCTGTTGTTGACAGAAAAGAAACAGAAATTAACAGTTTAAGCTGATTTAATTGAATGTTTAATGGTGTATATTTGAGCAGGAGAAGTTGGTGGTTATTAGGGGTGTGCTTGAATACAAATACCTTATTTGGCAAAGCACAAATAGTGGGGTTTTTACGAATATTTGTTTTTTGGGGGAAAAAAAAACATGTCAAATACCAGCGAGCAGGTCAGTTATAGTCGCTATTAGGGCTGCGCGATATGACGATATGTCGTTTGACGATAGAAAAATGTATATCGTTTCATTTTATGTTATATTGTTTATATCGTGGTGTCGCAAATCACACTCTTTACGGCAATATCTTTTGTCATTTGACGATGCTTTGCGTTCTTCCGCACAGTCGGATGTAAGGCAAAGGCAAAGGACGAAGGCAAGACGACATAAACACACATGGAGGAGTGTACACAAGAGCTCATACCTAAGAAAGGGGATACTTCTGTCGTATGGACGTGGTTTGGGTATGAAAAGTCTGATACGGACCAGAAAACTGTATTTTGCAAATTATGCTGCAGACCGCTCCCTTCTTCAAACTCAAACACCGCTAACCTCTTTTACCACCTACGCAAAAGTCATGTCAAAGAGTACGGGAGAGTCTACAGATGAGAGCCATGAAAGTACAGCAGAGCGCTCAAAAGAAACCCCAGACTGAGACATTGCAAGAAGCTTTTGCCTGCAGCACACCATATAGCAAAGATTCACAGTCAGCAGGAGGATTAATGTAAGATGTAATAAGAAATAGGCCTTTCCATGTGGTCATTTTATATAAAATATTTATTCATTGAATTTACAGAAAATGTGCTATATCGTGATATGAGGTTCTGGTCATATCGCCCAGCTCTAGTCGCTATCTCAGTGTCTCTCCTCTGCTCCGCTGTTACGTCTACCAGCAGGTCTCAACGAGGGGGAGTCACATCCACCTGCTACATGACGCATATTTCTTAATTTGGACATCACTTTAATTTTCATCTTTAATTTTCCAAAATTAGAAATGTAACAAAAACAAAAACAGGATTTTTAAACCTCTTTCCACTTTTATTCAAATACAAATACAAATAATTTTGCTGCCTCAACAAATACAGATACAAATACATACTCTGCACATCCTTAGTGCTTCTTAAAACGATTTACATAACTGTTAGCGGACACAATTATTAGCTCTGGACAGGCAATTATGTCTAATGTTTTAAGACAAACTAACACTTAAACCCACATGTTTGATGTGTCAAATGTCTGTAAAGTTCGGGTCTTACAGTAGATGTGAAGTCGGGAAACAAATGTACAAAATCTCCCACAGCTCACGTCTGAAGCAGAAACGTGTTTTTACTTGTATATTTAATATCCGCTGAGAGCTGCTGTGACACAGTGATGTTCCATTTTTAATCTTTACAGTATACATTAGCTGAAACCTCAAACAACACACTCGACACTAGCAGCCGTCGGCGGGAGGAGAAATCAGCATGAAAACATCTGCAGGTGTGAGCTGCTGCAACCTTACGGATGTTATAAAATGTCCATAAATCAAACTAATTACAAGTTTTATTTTTGCATGATGTGTAAAATGTCTTGCAATTTCAGTTTTCACAGCGTGAATAACAAGAAAGTAATTTTCAGTAAAAGAATAATGTAGCTCTCACGAGTCACAACATGATCACAATTACGAGACTGAAAAAAGATTCTCTGAGTTCAGTTTGTGTTTGATGATGAGATTTTATCTCTGACATTATCCTGCTCAAACCTAAACCATAGAAAACTGCTTTAACAAACAAACAAACAAACACAAATAAATAAAAATCAGTAGTATATCTCTTACAATAGATTCGCCTGCATTATGACATTATGACTGCTGATTTTAATAAAGTACTTTACATGAGATAATATGAGTTAATAATATATTATGTTTACTATATTATATATAAATACAGCTTTGTATCATATGTGATCATCTGTCATTCTGCAATATTTACTGTATGATGTTCAGTGGTGGAAACTATCTGAGTACATTCACTCAAGTGAGGTACTTGTACTTTTTCTCTAGTCAAAGATTAGAGAAAAAGTCCAAAAACTGAAAACAGATTTGTGTATCAGAACTTTTTCTTCTTTCCTCTCCCATTAATCATCTCACGACCCCTCAGATTTATCTGCTGACCCTTTGGAGGGGCCCCGACCCCTAGGTTGGGAACCACTGGACTAAACTAGCTAACTGTATATAAAGTAGTGTAAACTAGCTCCACCTCCAGCAGCTACAACAGTAACATGCTGCTCTAACACTGATGCTTCACTATTAATAATCTAATGATGTCATATATAATAATATATCAGTCAGAGGGACCAAACCACTACTTTTACTGCAATACTTTAACTACATCAAGCTCATAATACTTATGTACTTTTACTGCAATACTTTAACTACATCAAGCTCATAATACTTATGTACTTTTACTGCAATACTTTTACTACATCAAGCTCATAATATTTATGTACTTTTACTGCAATACTTTAACTACATCAAGCTCAGAATACTTATGTACTTTTACTGCAATACTTTAACTACATCAAGCTCATAATATTTATACGGGACTTTTAATTGTAATGGAGTATTTTTACATTGAATCTTTTACTTATCAAACCATTTCTGCACTATAAATTCAAGGTTTAAGGCCGCAACTAACAATTATTTTCATTATCGATTAATCTGTCAACTGTTTTCTCAATAAATAAAATAATTGTTTGGATTGTGAAATGATTGTGAAAAAACACTAATCACAATGTCTTATAGTCCTCTATGATGTCCTCAATTTGCTTGTTTTGTCTAACAAAGAGTCCAGAACATAAAGATACTCAAATAACTGTTATGTATGTCAATGAAAAACAGTAAATCCTCACATCTAAAGCCAAGATTCCATCCAAATGTAGCCGATTTGCAAATATTTGAAGTTGGGTTGTGAAGATAAACAGTCGGTTCCTTTAAACCGTCACAGAAGAAGAGACACAACGAGATGACGTCATTAAAAGAGCAACAGTTAAAGCTCAAATGATGTAAAACCATGATGGAAACATGTTTCTGTTTGTTTCATGTATTGATGTGAGGAAGGTTACAGTCTCCTCATCATCGCTCCTCATCAACCTGATGTTTTCAGCTCTTCAGTGACGAATAAGTCACATGATTCATGTTTGTCATCATTTATCCACACAACTACTTCTACACCTCTGACAACAGAGGTAATATTTTTTTTGTAATATTTTGAGATTTTGTCAAATTTCCAGCGTTTCCACTCAGCTCACAAATTGAAAAAGTGAATAAAAACATATTTTCTATTTTTATTTCTATTCTTATTGCTTTCTTTCACCTGAATTCTCCCCTGAGGTCAATAAAGACTCCCGTCTTATCAAAGTGATCAGATATTAACATCATACAGAGCAAAGAATATGATATATATGAACATATGTGTGTTTGATAAATGTTTAGATGCAACAAGAATCTTTTCTCAAGTCTGAAAACAGCCGTCTGACCTTCAGAGGTCACCTGACCAAAAAGTCACATTACCGCCCAGTCGGAGCTTCACATCTGCAGCACGAATATCAACCATTAACCATCAATCACTGGTCACAGTCTGTCAGCAAACTGTCCCTCTATATATAAAATATATATAAATAAATATAATACATTTAAAACATTATACCAATGAATAAATATTAATAAATTATTTAAAAAATTAAAACAATAAACATATTATCTGGATAATAATAATGTATTGAATAATAATATATTCATAAATAAATATAATACATTTAAACCAAATATTATACCAATGAATAAATATTAATAAATAATAAATAATTTTAAAATTCAAATAATAAACATATTATCTGGAGAATAATAATGTATTAAATAATAATATATTCATAAATAAATACATTTTTGTTTTTAATGAGTTATTTCTTTTTTGTGAGATATCTTCATGAATTTTTTAATGAATAAATAAATGAATTAATCTGTTTTGTTTTTTTTTTACAAATAATATATCAATAAATAAATATATATTAATAAATAAATAAAAATATATTATTTTCATGAATAAATAAAAAATATGTTTTTTCCTTTTTTGATGAGATGTCTTCATAATTATTATTTTGTTTATGTCATTTTTACTCCTTTAAAGCATTACGGGATTTTTTTTTTCTTTCTTATTTGTGCAAATAAATAAACTAAGCAAAAAAAAAACCATTTAAAAATTGCTGAGTTATATTGAGTTGTATTTTATACTTAAGTCAGTCATGCACAAATAATATATCAACAAAATAAATCTGAATGTATTAATGAATAAAAAATATATTTTCATTAATAAATAAATTATGTCTTTTCCTTTTTTTGGGGGTGAGATGTCTTCATAAATTATTTTTAAATCTCACAAACATTTTTATTCCTTCAACACATTATTATACGCAGTTTGTTTTTCTTATTTAAAATAAAATACAATAAAAAATACACTTAGTATTTTAAGTGCAATTTTGCTGCGCTAGTAGTTGGATTTTATACTTAAGTAACATTTTCAATGCATCACTTTCACTTGTTCTACGTCTGACACGTTATTTAAAAAACACAAAACAACAAACACCTGAAGCTTCAAACTGAATCAGAGTCTGAGAATAATCTGATCACAAAAACCTGAACACACACACACACACACACACACACACACACACACACACACACACACACACACACTCAGTCTGTCTGGCTGCCCTCGTTTCTCCTCCATACTCTCTCTCCCCTGTTAATACACAGCATGAATATTACATTCATGAAAATAAGATGCAACGCTATCTCCACATCTCTCTCTCTCTCTCTCTCGTGTCTCACAGTCACTCTGAAGGTCTCTCGCCCAGCGGACCCTGCAGCGATCGACTGAATGAATCCATCAGGAGATCATTTTCAACACACACACAAACACACACACACACACACACACACACACAGCTGGCTTTGGTCATAAACAACCCGCTCTCTCTCTCTCTTTTCAATGTCAGCAGTTTACACCAAATGTCGCTCGACCAGGAAAACACCATCACGCACACACGCATGCATGCATGCATGACACACATGCAAACATGCATAACCTTCTATCACACACACACTCTCTCTCTCTCTCTGTCAGTGTTTCTCTATGTCTCTCTACCTTTGTTCACCCTGCGCAGGATCTGGCAGCGACATTTAAACGACACGGCGATCATGGTGAAGCCGAGCCGAGTGTCGCCTCCCGCCCCAGCGCCATGCAGATGCAGCCGCCACAAACTACACCTCCTCCTCTTCCTCCTCCTCCTCTCTGAGCGACTGACAGGCGAACGACCACCTCAAATAGAAACCATCATCGAGACGCTTCGTGAGGCTCGGCAAAAACGAGAGAGAGAGGGAGAGAGAGAGAGAGAGGGAGAGAGAGGGAGAGAGAGAGAGAGAGAGGGGGAGAGAGGGAGAGAGAGAGCGCTGCAGATGTGAAGCTCCTCCATAAAATGAGACAGCAGAGGAGGGAGGAGGGAGAGTCTGCGCAGATGGGGGATGAAGAGGAGGAGGAGGAGGAAGAGGGGGGGATGATGGAAAGGCAGAGGAGGGAGGGGGGAGAGTCTGCGCAGATGGGGGATGAAGAGGAGGAGGAGGAGGTGGGGGGGGTGGGGTGGGGGTGATGGAGAGGCAGAGGAGGGAGGAGGGAGGCTGCTGTGTTTCTGTGCAGCTGGATGGATGAAGAGTAAGATGAAGGAAACAAGCGTGAGAAGGACGGATAATGTGATGAATAGAGATGAAAGGAATAAATGGGAGGGAAGGAAGAAAGGAAGGAAATAGCATCCCATAATCTGTTTATCTGGAAACCACAACGACACACAAGTACTACTACCTTTACTACAAGAGTACGCAGTGTTTTCATATTAAAGGACCAGTTCACATTTTTCCAAGTCTGTCTTAAAACACCAGTCAGGAGCTGTAATCATCCCTTCATAACACACTTACAATGTAAGTGATGGGGGACAAAATCCACACGAAAATATCATATCAAAGGGCTACTTGTGATTTTCATTCGCACACTATGCGAGCACAATAATCTCTGTATTCAGACCAGGCGGTGTGGCGTTCAGGCGCAGGGTTGTGCGGAGCTGTGTGTGTGTGTGTGTGGGGGGGTGTCTATTTGTGCTTTAGAACGTAACTGCTGTGAAACAATCAGAAAATAACGTTTTATTGATCTGATTCACCGGCTTTCTCCGGCTACCAGCGCGCTCTCTCTTCATTCACTCTCTAGCTCGCTCCACCACTGCTGCTCTCTCTCTTTCTTTCTCTTGTCTTTTTTTAAAAATGAGTCAGGAAGCCGACAGCAAAGTCTAACTTTACTTTTAACGTTATCAAACAAATAGAAATGTCCTCCGTTCGTCCTGGTAACGTCTTTGTGCTCCCTCATGACGGAGTTTACAGCTCTGATCAGTCTGATCTCCCGCTGTGATTGGTCACCGCAGCCTTCAGCCGCAGTGACGTCAGGTTGGGTTTCTCCAAATTTGACTCTGGCTCAACTTTCCGGCCGCAGTCCGGTGCAGAAAGGGCCACAGCCGAAAAACGCACTACCCCCATTCAAATGAATGGGAGGACTGGCACCCAACGTTATCCTGGAACTGTTTGGAGTCATTGGCCAGTGCATCAAATCCCAGAATCCTCTCTCTGCTCATTCTTCACAGGACGTCTATGTGAAAGGTAGAGTAGCGTAGCTGCTTTAAGCAATAGCGTGTGCGTAGCGAGTGTGCGAGAACGAGCAGAGCAGAGGAAAAGGTTAGCGGTAAGTTGTCAATCTGGCAGTAAATGTACAGCACAGACTACAGCTTCTCAAGACCAAGAAACATGTCATCTGTTGTTTCCCAAACTGCTGGACGAGTGAAGGAGGTTAGCTCCAAAGTTAGCAACAGCGGGTTAGCCTAACCTGACCGGGTGGACCAGCTATTCTCATTTTAGTGTCAATCTCAGAGAACGCAGAAATGTTTGGCTGTTGAGTCTCTTCTGAGTTTTTGCTCAGCCTTGTGTTAAAAACTCTTAAAAAAAAGAATCTCTAACTATGTAATTATTGTTTATTCCTAAAGTTTTTTTCTGCTGGACACAAAAGTCACAAGATTCACTGTAAAGTTCGTTCTCAGTGTTTGTGCACCGGAGGCTTCGAGTCTCCACATCACACTTGTGTAAGTTGAATATTGGACCAAACTAGTTAAATATTCAATGTGTCCAGTTAAATATTACAGCGTACAAGTGACAGCTGGTACATTTCGGCAGTCAGAGGAGTATTAAATATTAGAGTGGTATGATGTTTTAATAAGTACTAGAGCCAATATTTTCAGTCAGTATTGGCTTCTTATATATATATATATTGATATATTGGTATTGATGTGTTCTGTATGTCAGCCAATAGGTTAAAACAAATGTCGGTACAGAGATGCCAAAGATATGTTTAGAAAAAACGAATTACATTGAAAAACAGACAAATTGAAGTGATCCTTACCAAAAATATTTACATTAAAAAAACATAATGTTGTTATAATAAATACATTTTATAATAATTGTTTTTTATTATCAAATATCATCATCAGCTTCATAATTTGGCTATGATTTTAAAAGTCAGATTATGTTTTAAAAGTTTTTTTAAACAGGTAGTACAATGTGTAAGTGAGTATGACTTTTATATAATAAAAACATCAGCAGATAAAACCACATGAGGTAGGTGGCAAAATCCCTTTTTTTTTTACAATTTGGGTGAACTGACCCTTTAAATTCATCTTTGTTGTTACTAATGGTTCTCAGCAGGATTTTATAATGTATTTGACATACAAGGACATAAAATACTGGTATAATTAATTGGGTACTCACACATTTTAGCAGAGTATTGAGTACTAGTACATTATAATGAGAGACAGTTAGTTTATATGAATATTAACATGTTAAACCAACTCTTCTGGCCGGTTCTTCTAAACTTCTTGACTCACGTGTCAGATTGTTTTAATCATGACAACAACACCAGTCGCTTCTGTTGCCTCCGTTTGGCTGATTTATTCTCACTTTTAACAAACAAAACAAAAACATTTCTACACGTTTCATCATGTTTACAGAGGAAGACTCAGTCCCAGCCCTTTCCTGCTGCCACAGGAGGGATGCTGGTGGTCCCCGTTCCCAAATCTAGTTGTACCAAAACTCTTAATGATTTTAAACCGATTGCTCTCGCATCAAATTTTAATGAAAAGCTTTTTAAAAAACTGGTAAGTTCAGAAATATTAAGGAAAACTGAGCATACACAGAGGAGTAGAGGATGCCACAGTCACTTTGTTTAACTTACTTTAACACTTGGATGGAAATGAGTCTCATGTTAGACTTTTGTTTGTTGGTTTTTCCTCCGCTTTTAAAACACCTTAAAGTCCCCACATCTTGTGTCCAGCAGAAGCACATTTGCATATGTCTAAACCTTTTAATGAGGAAGAAGGAACAGATGTCATTTTAAGGATTTTAACAAGATAATTTAACTTCTTTTGTGTGGGAAAAAACGATATCAGACACATTATTATTCAAAGTAGAGTACTTTGTATACATCTTAAAACATGTCTTGAGGGGATCTTTAAGTATCAATCTTCGGGTGTGAGAAAGTGGAATTCTGTCCAAGTTTGCTCCTCCTCCAACCTATTATTTATCCTCTACACACACATAGAGTACGCAGAAGAGATGCTCTGTTATTGTTAGTCAGCTCCAGGACAATGAGACCTTGACATTGTCAAGTGGTGTGATGGGTTCTGTCTCCAATTAATCATATCTAATCTAATCTAATCATATCTAAACTAAAGACATAATAATTGATTTTAGAAGACATGCCCACACAGATGGAGTCATATCTATTAAGGGTTAGACAGTGGAATGTGTGCAATCTTACAAATATCTTGGGACAATTATTAACTCAAAACTGAACTTTGCAGCAAATTGTGAAGCCGTGTTCAAAAAGGGGCTCCAGTGTTTGTTTTGTTTGAGGAAACTGTCCTATTTCCACAAAACCACGATGACCTTATTCTATCATGTTTTTACCGAATCAATTTCATCTTTTTCTTTGGTGTCATGGTTTGGAAACGTATCTTTGAAGAACAGAAACTCTCTGAATCAAATTGTTAAATGGTCCAGTGGGCCGATTGGTGAGTCACAGCTTAACCCAGCGTCCCCGTACACCAGACGGTTACAGCGGATAACCAGCTCGGGTTTAAACGACGACTCCCACCCTTTGCACAGTGAATTCCTGCTTCTTCCTTCTGGACGGAGGTTTATAGTCCCAAGGTGTAGAACAAAGTGGTATAAAAATAGCTTTGTTCCAGCAGCCATCACTCAGATGAACAAGACGTAGCATAGATGCTACAGAAGCAACGTTTATTTCTTTTTACCTGCCTTTTACTTTATTTATTTTAGTGGTTTTTATTGTTTTTTTTTTCTTTTAAGTCCTGATTATTGGAGCATTGAGCACTTTTATCATGTCTGTCTATTGTCTGTGTTGTTTGTAAAACGTGTGTCAAGATGGATGCCTTGTCTAGTGCAAATCAAATCTACCTACAGGTACAAATAAAGTAACCTGAACGTGACCCTGAACCTGAACCTGAACCTGACCTGTTGAGGCATGGACTCCACAAGATCTCTGAAGGTGTCCTCTGGTATCTGGCACCAAGACGTTAGCAGCAGATCCTTTAAGTTCTGTAAGTTGTGAGGTGAGGCCTCCATGAATCGGACTTGTTTTTACATCCCACAGATGCTCCGATTGGATTGAGATCTGCGGAATTTGGAGGCCGAGGCGACACCTTGAACTCTTTGTCATGTTCCTCAAACCATTTCTGGACAATTCTTGCAGTGTGGCAGGGTTCAGAGACCACTGCCATCAGGGAATACCGTTACCATGAAGGGGTGTACTTGGTCTGCAGTAACGTTGAGGTAGGTAGTACGTGTCAAAGTAACCTCCACATGAAAGGTTTCCCATAGTGCATCCTGGTGCCATTTCTTCCCCAGATAAATTACGTACACGCACCCAGCCGTCAGAAAACATGATTCATCAGACCAGGCCACCTTCTTCCATTGCTCCATGGTCCAGTTCTGATGCTCACGTGCCCATTATAGGTGCTTTCAGCGGTGGACAACGGTCAGCATGGACACTCTGACCGGTCGGCAGCTACCCAGCAGGCTGTGATGCACTATGTGTCCTGACACCTGTCTATCATAGCCAGCATGAACTCAGCAATTTGTGCTACGGTAGCTCTTCTGTGGGATCAGACCAGACGGGGTAGCCTTCGCTTCACACACACACACACACACATCAATGAGCCTTGGGTGTCCATGACCCTGTTGCTGGTTCACCAGTTGTTCTTCTTTGGACCACTTTTGGTAGATACTGACCACTGCATACCGGGAACAGTCAACAAGACCTGCTGTTTTGGGGATGTTCTGACCCAGTCGTCTATCCATCACAATTTGGCAAAAAGTCACTCAGATCCTCACGTTTGCCCATTTTTCCCGCTTTCAACACATCAACTTCAAGAACTGACTGTAACGAGTAATCAATGTTATTCACTTCACCTGTCAGTGGTTTTAATGTTGCGGCTGATTGATGTTTGTACATATAATATACACATATAGATATTTATTCATATATTATAGGTAGGACACATGCACACAACACTTTACATACATACATGCAGTCATGTTTTATACCCTTCTTGCTGCTTTTACTATTTTTAATATTTCTTTTTTTCTCCTTACTGCATTGTCGAGGAGCTGAAACATAAGATTTTTACTATTATACTTGTGTAATGAGCTGTAACAATAAAGAAACTTGAAACTGATTGCTGAAAATAGTAAGTTGGCATCAATTCATAAGTCAAGAGAATAAAAAAATACACTATTTCAATAAATTGGCAAAAAATATAATTTGCAACTAACACAAAAAATGGCACACCAATAAAAAAAAAACTCTTCTGTGTGATGTCATCGGCTGGCGTCTTAAGGAGGCGTGGCCTCTCCCAGCAGGTAGTGAAGTGGTCAGACATGTAGGTCAGTGTTGCAGCAGCAGATTACACAGGATTAGTGTCAGAGAGTGTGTGTGTGTGTGTGTGTTAAAGGTATTAACAGTGATATTACCATAACTGCAGTACAATGCAGTTCAACACACTCATATTAAATGTTTCTCTCTGTCTCTGCCTGTAAACGCTCATCACACCAATGTTATAATAATGTGTTGTTATATAACTGAGGTTTGTTCAGTGTGTTCAGGTCTGTGCTGTGCTGTGCTGTGCTGTGCTGTGCTGTGCTGCCCCCTGCTGGTCACACAGGCTTTAAGCTGCACTGTGAGGCCGTTGCGCCCCCTGCTGGAGACACTTCAGCAGTACAACAGAGACAACAGCAGGTCAATACTGTTATAACACATTGATGCTTCCGTGCGGTTATAATGTCTTTCTATTTAAAGAACATGGAGGAGATGTGAGTGCTCAGGGTTTACTTTGAATCAAATAAAGTACTTCCTGTTCCTATTACTACTCCTCCTGCTAATACTACAAGAACATCACAACCTAATATCACTTCTCAACTAGAACATCATGAACAATATCAGCTACTACAATACTGCTGCTGCTGCTGCTGCTTCTACTAAACAACAAAAAACAATACTACTTCTAAAACTAAAGCATCATCATCAGCTACTACAAATATTACTGCATCTGCTACTATGAATACTACTATAACTACTATCATCACCTCTGCTGCAAATATTACTTCTAAAACTAAAACATAAACTGTGAAACTATCAATAAATTAATTAGGATAATGAATAAATTACTACACATACTACTGCTACAACTAATACTTCTTCTTCTTCTTCTACTACAGAATGTCAACCTCAGGTCAGGACGTAGTAAAAAAAAAAGAAGTTTATGAAGTTCCACAGCAGGTGTTTACAGTTATCTTAGTGCATATGGATGCTAAAATCAGAATAGTACAAATCATAACATCTACCACTAGTCAAATCCTTCTTCTGCTGTTAATACTACTTCCACCTCTAGCTGCTGAAGCAACTTCCTGTTTACAGCAGCAGAGGTCTAGCAGACGTCCCTGTATGCACATCAGATGTAATAATACTGTATAATGAGCTGATGAAGCCCATCCTCCTGCTGTCAGATCAACCAAAACACACACACACACACACACTCACACACACACACAGTCACACACTCACACGGCTGCAGCTGTTACCATGGAAACAAGCTGATGAATAATTGAGGAGAGAGAGTGACCCTGCGCCGTACAAAGAGTGATTTTGAGAGATGAAAGAAGTGTTCACACTCACACGCATGCACACACACACACACACACTACAGGTTATCATCACAGCCTCCAGTGTTTCAAAATACCCAAATCAGAGTATAACACTGACAATGTGTGTGTGTGTGTGTGTGTGTGTGTCAACACCCACCGCCCAAAGTTAAACACATGGGTTTGAGTCACCATGACATCTCCTTATGTAAGCGCACGCACACACACACACACACACACACACGCACGCATGCACACACACACGTGCGCGTGCTCACAGTGCTAATAACACTCCTCCAGAGAAGGGAAGCGCAGAGGACGGATGTGTAAACCTTTAATTAGTGCTAACAGTCACAGTCGGACTGACAGGTTTACATGTGTGTGAAGAACAGACGGGACAAACGATCGGTTGTTTGGTCCATAAAATGTCAGAAAATGGTGAAAAATGTCGATCGCTGTCTCTCAAAGTCCACGATGACGTCCGTTAATGTCTTGTTTTGTCCTCAACCCAAAGATCAGAATCAGAAACAGGTTTATTGCCGAGTAGGTTTGCGTTTGCCTTGTTGTTGTGGTGCATAACAATCAAAAAATAGAAGGTAAGAGAAAATACAACAAAAGACAGCTATATAATATAAAAATAACATTTACAATTAAAAAATAAGATTAGTAAACGTAGTAAAAAATACATTCTAAGTGAAAAGAGCTGCTGAGTTTAGATAATCAGTTCACTGTCACAGAGGACAAAAGAAACCGGAGAATATTCAGATTTGAGAAGCTGGAATCAATTTTTTCTTGAAAAATGACTCTTAACGACTAATCGAAATATAAAAAATAGTTGGCGAGTAATTTAATAATTGACAACGAATCGATTAATCGACTAATTTTTGCAGCTCTATTTATTTGACAACAATAAAAGTTGATAATAATTAATAATTTTGCCACTTAATAATACAGAAGTGTCTGAAAACCAAACAAACATGAACGCCTCACATCAGCCAAGGATTGATGTTCAATGTAATTAAACCCACATTTAATGGATATGGTGTTATACCGTCAACGCACAGCGTTTTCACCTTTACTCAACCAACTCTGTCATCATATGCTCACAGTTTTCATAAACATGAGAATCTTTTCGTCTTTACCGTCTAAACCAAATTTCATTTCAGTTCATTACAACTAAACTGAACGTTTTTCCTGTTGCGATTATTATTCTGTTCTGTGATAAAACATCGGTAACTGCTGTTCATATGGGTGAAAACCTTCTAAAATCTAAACAATTATATGATTTCTATTATAAAGTTTTCATAATTGTAACTGTGATGTTGCCTAATTACACTGATAAACAGAAAACCAGAGGCGATAGGATCAATATCTGTAAAAACTGGGCTACTTTATGACAACTGGGCGGGTTCCAGTCTTTGGATACTTTTTAAATACAATTTAAAAAATAAAAACAAAAGCTTATTTCCACTGTGCTCCTCCAAAGGGAAGATATTCAAATCAGGCAAGACAGGTTAAAACATATAACAGCAAAACACACATTATGATCAGCTCTTCATCGTCTCTGTCTGCTGTTGCTTCAGACAACGGCAGCAGTGTATAAACATGTATGTTTGTCCTTGGATCTCTTGAATCTAAAAGGAACTTCTGATGAGACTAAACATACAACACTCTCAGCTCCCCACTGGTACATCTTTAACAACAGTAGGGCTGCAACTAACTAATCATTTGATCAATAAAACATCAGAAAATGGCAAAAAACACCCGTCACATCCGTCTGGAGTCCAAGCTGTCATCCTCAAATGTCTTTTTTTTTGTCCAACCAACATTCCCAAACCCAAAGTGATGTAAGACCAAGAAAAGCAACAAATTCTCACATTTGAGATCTGTGAACCAGCATTTCTTTTTTGGCATTTCTGCTTGAAAAATTACTTAAACAATCATTTGATCATCAAAATAGCTAACAGATTAATTTTCTGTTAATTGATAAATTAAGATATTCAGTTTACTGTCATGTATGATACAGAAAAGCCTCAAATCATCATATTTAAGAAGCTGCAGCTAGCAAACGTTTGGTATTTTTGCTTAAAAAATGTCTAAAAATACGATTTGTTTATCAAAACAGTTACATATTCTGTCAATCGACTAATCAATTAGTGTCCCAAAGTACTAAAAGACACCCAGAGAGCATTTTTACCGCTGCAGTACAACTACTAGATCAGTGTTTGCCAACCTTAAGGTCCAATTCAAGGCTTCTCCAGACCTTCAGATACGTGGTGTAAGAAACTTCTCAACCATGAGATGTAAAACCTGCATTTCTCATATTTTTGTTTACCCTTTTTACGACCCATGAGGGTGAATATAAACTAAATATAAGTCAGTATAGTGTGATATAATTCAACAGCGTCCACAAATTAGTCGTAAACGTAACCATAAAGTTGAATCAACACCTCTTCAAAACTGTTGAAACAACCGCGAGTATACAGTGTACGTTTATATTCCTGGTTTCTTTAGTTTGAGAGGAACCGGTGCAGAAAAAAAAGGAAGCAGTTGTACTTTAAATTAAGAGAACTAATTAAACATCATATCCAAATAACGAGGGGAAAGTGCTCTGAATCCCGAGAGGCATGCAGATTAATTAAGGTGAAGCTCTTTGTGTCTGCTCTACTTTCTCTCTCTCCCTCTCTCTGGTTCTGTCTGTGTGTTAATTGGCTCTGAAGTTAATCCAGCAGTGAAGAACGACGCCTCCGGAGGACGTGGAAAAACGAGGGATCGAATCCCAGCAAAACGGAAAAAGCGGAGAGCATCTAACACATTAACACACGATGACAAGAAGGCTGTTACAGGCAGCCAAAATCAGAGAAAACAATGGCGGATTTTGCTTTTAACATATTGTGTTTTCTTTATCAAATGCAGGACTCAATAAGAACCAGAAACAAAAAAGCCAACCCTCCATTCTGCTGCCCGTTTTCCCTCTTTAATCTCCATCATGTTGAACACAGAACCTGTTATGCTAACGAGGTCCTTATTTAAAGCAGTAATTAGCAAATTTTTCTATGTCAACAACCTTCACACAGCACACGAGCGCTGTGAACTGCACCGGTCTGAACTCTGGATCATCTAACAGTCAACATCATTTCACCTCATCAATGTGCAAATGTATGCACCGTAATGTTTCAACATGTAATGAGATCATCGAGCGTGCTGAGAGGAGATGGCAGGCGGGCGGAGAGGCAGCTGTCCCAACATGAAGGATTCAGGGCCGCCGCAGGTGCGGTACGGGTGACATCACTGACGGAGGCGTGGCCAGAGGCTACAGAGCAACACCTTTAAACTGTGACATTAAAACCGGGTGATACAAATCTAAAAATACACTCCCTGATGCGGTTACTGCGGCTACACATACAAAGAAAATCCTGCCAGATCAATGTTGATGTTTTGAATCTTAACTGAGAGCTGTGTTGAGTTTCCAAACATCAACAGTGAGCCGTCACCGCCATCCCGCCCACTGTTTCACTGTCAATCAAGACATCAATAGCCCTGATCCTCATGAGTAAAATAAGCTATCACAATTAGTTTTAACCCTTTCTTGTCAGCTGTTATGTTAATCAAAGTGACACATGTGCATTTAAGTGTGGCTGTTTGTTTCCTTCTCCTCTAAATGGGGAAACAGGCAGAATCCACTGAATAGTTGCTCCTGTTATTCATTGGTTATGATGTTTTAGCAAATTATGTACAGTCTAGATGTTCATACTGACCTCTATAAAGTCAGAAAGGTCAGTGGCAGGTTTGACTGAGTAAATGTTTGTCTTTGTGCTTTTATCTATTGATTATGAGGCTGTCACTGACACCTTCACAACTCTAATAAATTTCCTTTTGTAATAAATATTTTCTGGCCTAAATTCTACATGAATCTCGAATTGAAGTATTCACAATTATTTCTTTCAACAGTTCTGGTTATTCTGAAAAAGACCTGTATTTGAAGCTATTAAGAGACTTTTAGTGGCACACAGAAAAACACAGTTTTTGTCGCGGGACTGAAACAACCATTTTGTAGCTTGATCGACCCCCTTTAAGTAATTCTTGACAGAATTACTCGATTTTCTCAGGAAAACAAAAATCACTATTGCAATGAACAAAATACACATTTTCCCAGAATCAGCCAATATATTGATAAAAAAGGAATAACAACAATAAAAGACAGAAGACTGAAGAAAGAAAACAAACGTGAGAAAAGGAAACAAGGGAGGGAGCGGCTGAGGGGGGGGGGGGGGGTCAAGGTGAAACGTATAGGTATGAGAATATGAGTTACTCTTTAATGGTAACAACTTGAACGTATACAATGCAGCTCAGAACTTTATTTCACTGCATTTGGGTGTGTGCAGAAATTCAGAGATTTTGGAAAAATGTACTAAAAATTTGAATCAATTATTCAGGCCGTGTTGCCTCTGTGCGCCCACAATCATGTATTCTCAGACTATTTCTGAAGGAACCTGGACTGTTAGCGGCGCAGAAGACAAAAGTGACTCTCAGCCTTTTGCAGGACAAACACAACCATTGCTGTCTTATGAAAAAATACAAAAAAATACAGTCGTTTGTTGCAAAAAAGGACAAATGACGGCAGTTTATTATGGTAAAAAGGCGATATCGATGGAAAACATACATTTCTTACATACATTTATATTGTAATATGAGATTTTATAGTAATTTTTGTGTTTGCATTCATGTCTTATGTGTTTATTGTTTGCATGTATTTTTTCTGTCTATATTTTGTCATTATGCATTGAAAACTATATTTTCTTAAGTTACTCTTTAAATACGTTGATGCAATCTGTTACTGACAACCAACCAGGTTAAATCAAAGCCCGACTGAAAAGAGAAACTCTGCACTAAAAAAAAAAAATCACACTAAACAAGGTCTGCCGAGTGTGTTTGTGTGTGTGTGTGTGTTTGTATGTGTTTGTGTGTGTCTCCGGGTTAGCCAGTCAACCAACCTTAAAATGCCTTCATATAGAATCACACGCTGTGCTTAACACGCACACACACAAGCACTGAGCTAGCTGGTAGCTTGGAGAAATGTCTCTTGGCAGCTCGGAAACACACACAAACACACAGTTGGAGTGGAATATTCCTGTTATTTCTTACAGACGAATCATAAAGTCTTAGTTATCAATTTAACTATAACTTAAGCACAGCATTTGTGAATTTTCTGAGACTTTTCTTGCATCAATATAAAGAAAATATCACCATAAATATTGAGTTTCTTACTGATTTGACTCCAGTTTATCTCCCGGTCCATTCAGAAACATCTGAGGCAACAAGGCTGAACACTAAGGTGAATCCTTTATCATCTGCTCGCAGCTCGGAGCACTCACTCACACTTTAATCAGTGTAAACAGTTTAGCAGGAGGTGAGTTCAAGTCCTGTTGGAGATTTCTCTGGAGGGAGACAGATGTAAACTTAAGTTCACCCACAAAAGCTAAATTACTTCTGAAGCTCATTTCAGCTCCGGAGACATTTGAGTGTAATCTCAGCAGCAGATAAAACAAGCTGTGGATGAATTTATGCATTTTTGTCAAGAGGAACGTTTCAAGAATACAGAAATCATGATGTTTCAATGCAAAGAGAAAAAAAATAGAGTAAAGTCCTGAAATCAGACTCCCCCAGCAGCATGTGAACACATCAGATTAAATACACAGAGGTTTTCATCTGTGTAAAAGAGAATTTGGGACAAATTTTGCTTCTCAGCTGGTGACTGATTGGCTGCTGGAGGATTTCAGACACTTGGACGAGGAGGAAACTCTCATCGTTACAAACCAGACAGACATACAAGACGTAACATGTTGAGGAGAGAAGTCAACCACAAGTCCCACTGAGAATTGTGGGAAGAAACATCCAATCAGAGAGCTTTAAATTCTGCTTTTGTTCAGCACAGAGCTGCAATGATTAGTTGATTAGTTGCCATCTATTAAACTAATCCCTAACTATTTTGATAATCGAATAATCATTTTGAGTCATTTTTAAAAGAAAAAAATTCCAAATTCTCTGATTCCAGCTTCTTAAATGTGAATATTTTCTGGTTTCTTTAATCCTCTGTGACAGTAAACTGAATATCTTTGAGTTGTGGACAAAACAAGACATCTAAGGACGTCATCATGGTCTTTCGGAAACAGTGATGGACATTTTTCGCCATTTTCTGACATTTTATTGACCAAACAATTAACTGATCAATTGAGAAAATAATAGATTAATCAATAATGAAAATAATCGTTAGTTGCAGCCCTAGTTCAGCTAACAGCGTAAATTCAGCTGTTTCAGTCAATTAACTTCAGGATTTTGCATCATTTGGGTAATGTAGTATTAGAGGAGATTCAGTATCACATCCACACTTAGTGTGTCAACTAGTAAACAGTGCCAAGAACAACAACTGTTACCATGGTAACTGTACACAACAAAGATGGGGACAGCTTTAGCATCATGTTTACTCGCTTTACACTGAAGGTCTTTGAGAAATGTATAATGTAGCACACAGGGGTTGTTATATGTAGCATAACAAAATTACACAGAACTACTCTCCTAAGACTGAAAACATGATGCTGTTATTAGTCTTTGTAGCCGTTTCTAAACAAACTAACGTGACCAAACTCTTCATAATAAAAGGAACATGTCACCCAGTGCAGCGGTGTGACTCGCTGACGTGATTTTTAATAGTTTTTGAACAACAACGGAGGAATAAGATGTATCAGGCTTTAGATACACACACAATACTTGTTAGTAGATCAGTTCATTGTTGGTTTGGATGCAAACATGAGATTTGTTGAAAAATATAGAAAATATTCCTTTAAGAGGTCACTATACTCCATCAGAACTGCTTGTCGAATGGTTGAACACCTTCAAAAACCTTGTAACCAGCATTCACACGTGCTTCAGCTACTATGACTGTCTTCCAGGAGAGACTGTATGAAAATATGCACCATTATCACTGTATTTAAACAATACCACGTCTCTCCTCTCTATGACACCTGACTGTTCAACCTTAGCAACCAAGGCTACGGCACAGACGGCTGTTAACAGGCACGTGTGACAATGTCAGCTCGTCAGCGAGGTAGAAAACAACATTGCAAACAAAGCGTTGAGAGCAGGTTGAAGCCCTGACTTTTGACTTGCAGGGAGCATTTCTACATACATTCACAGGAAGAGGATATAAATAACAGAAAACCACAAAAAGCAGAACATGTCTCCCTTAAATTAGACTTTTGTTAAACATTTTTAAGTCTTTTGAGAGGGAACAAAAATCAGTGACTTTTCTAGAGATACCCTGCAAGACAAAAAACTGGAACAAAAGCAGAAAACTATTAAAATGTGACAGATTTCCCAACTTGAGTCAGAAGCTGCATTTTTTCCAGCAAGTGAAGAAGAACAGAGGATTTTAAACCTGAAATTAGTGTGTGTGTGTGTGTGTGTGTGTGTGTTCCCCACATTGTCAACATTCCTTTCCACTGTCAACACTTCCTCCCTTGTTATTACCCACAAACCACCTGGCCCCTGTCACCTGGATACCTGACTGTGTGTGTTTGTGTGCGAGTGTGTGTGTGCGTGTGTGTGTTAGGTCTTGTATTATAGATGAAGGTCGTTAGTGAAGCACTGCTCAGTTACAGCACACACACACACACACACACACACACTCACGCACGCACTCCGGGCTACTTCAAGTGTCATAATCTGTTGATAAGCTCCTCTCTCGCTCTTCCAGCCGGACAATAAAACAAACGCCCCCCCTCCTCTCTCTCCTCAGTGTGTCTCTATGGGACTCACTCACTCAGTAGGTGTGTGTTGTACTTGCTGGTGTAGTAGTAAACGTCTTCGTAGCCTTCCTGGTAGTCATCATCCGCCCGGTACCTCCTCCCTCGCCTCCTCCTGCCCAGGAGGCGCAGCAGGGCCAGGAAGCGCTCCATCACCACCACCAAGTCCAAACTGAGCCGGGGCCGAACTGAGCTAAGAGCTAACAGCAGGAGGCTAATAACGACGAACGGAAAGCGTCATTCCCCACAGAGAGGGAGAGAGCGTGAGATCAGATTTCCTCAGATCAGGTTTCCTCCTTGCTTGCTTGCTGCTGCACACACACACACACACACACTTCTGGATATCTCTCTCACACACACACACACACACACACATGCATGCATGCACACACACTCTTTGTATTCTCTCGTCTATCTGCAGCCTCGCTCTCCTCCTCTGTTCTTCTTTTCAGGCTGTGTTGGTGCATCTAGCCCGGGCTCAGCCAATCGCAGGGCTCGCAGCACACACACACTTGCTCACTCGCTGCTCTCGCCCTCTAACACACCGCTCCTCCTGTGTGTGTGTGTGTGTGTGTGTGCGCACACGCTGTGTGAACGTGCACTTGAAGAGTCAGCAGAGAGGATACCAGCTTCTCCTCTCATTGTTCTTTCCTTTGTTGCATCCTCTCCTCCTTTGTTATTTTTCCTTCCTTCCTTTGTTCTGTTGCTTCCTTCTTTTCCCTCCTTCCTTCCTTCTTTCCTCCCTCTCTCTATCCCAGTTTTCTGTTTCCTCTCCTCTCCTGCCTTCCTCCTCCTCCTCTTCGTTCACACACACACACACACTTCATTCCAGTAAGGGGGAGGGGAGAGCTCTTCAGGCGTGGAATCTGTGTGTGCGTGAATTCCAGAGAGTGGTCTGTAATTGAACACTGAGAGGAGGAGGAAGGAGGTGAAGATGGAAGGAAATGAGAGGAAAGGAATATAGGAGAGGAGAGGGATGAAAAGGAAGGAAAGGAGAAGAGGAAAGGAGACAAGGAAAGGAGATGAAACTAGCAGAGGTGGAGGACAAGAGAGGAAACTAGGTGAGGAGAATGAAAGAAAACAAGAGGAAATGGAAGGAGATGAGAGTAAACTAGGTGAAGAAAGGAAAAAACGACAGGAAACAAGGGAAGGAGATGAAACTGGGAGTAGAGGAAAAATAAAGGAAACTAGGAGAAGAGGAGGAAGAGAAAAGAAGGAAACAAGGAAAGGAGAGGAAGCTAGGAGAAAAGGAGGCGAGGGGATGAGAGTTTAAGAAAACTGTGTTATAAACTATTATTATTTTGGAACTACACTTCCCATAATGCAATCTGCAGGAGCGCTGCAACACTATCAGGCTGAGATGGACAAAACACAGTAAAGAGTAAAGAAGGATCTGATTTGTCAATTAATCAATTAGTCAATTAAACTAACAGAAACGATTATTACGATTATTAATTAAAGTCATTTTTCAAGCAAAACTTGATGATACTAGTTTCACAAATGTGAGATTTTGCTGCTTTTCTTGGTCTTAAATGATAGTAAATTGAATATTTCCTAATGATGAAGTTATTAAACTAAGGTTCAGGAACAAAACCACACCTCTCTCATTAATTCAAACACCTGTGCAAACATACACAGGTGTGTCTAATCCCTTTCTCTCCCGTTTGTCTTCTTCTTCTCTCCTCTCTTCACACTGTTCCCTCACAGCGAGAAGGCTCTGGGTTCGAACCCCGGCCATCCCAGGTCCTTTCTGTGTTGGGGTTTGCATGTTCTCCCCCTGCTCCGGTTTCCTCCCACCATCAAGATATGTGTTAGGGTTAAAACTTCCTTCCAAGTAATTCTTCTTCTTCTTCTTCTCCAGCCACATCATGACACCATTCGGCTCCTGTTCGTCCCTCTCCTCGACCCCCAATCATCCACCGAACACGACCTTCATCCAATCCTTCTCGAATCCTCTCACCGATCCAAATAAAACCTTTTATACTGCGCAAACGGCGTGGTCTTTGTTACTGAATCTCTCTCGAGCATATGTTGATAAGCATTTTTCACAGTTTTCTGATGATTTATAGACCCAACGACTAATTGACAATATAATAGGCAGATTAATGAGTAATAACAAATAATTGCTGGTTGCGCCCCAGTCCACAAGTAAAAAGTCTCTGATCAGAGTCGATATCAGCAGATATTATTATATTATCTGTGTGTGTGAGTGTGTTGGGATGAATATGTTTTTATGAATATTTGTATGTTGCAATGGGGTTATCTGTATGTTTCTGTGTATGTACCATAGACTGTATAAAAATATGGACGTAGTTACCGTGACGTCACTCGTTGGTTTCTGAAGAGCGGTTTTGAAGCTCAAAGTGAGCCGCTCCGGCCGTCGCCATCTTGGCAGTGCGTGATGCTGCCTAACTCCCAGCCAATCAAAAACGGGCAAAGAGGCGGGCCGAATGGCTGAAACAAGCCACCTAGCGGCTGGCGGACCTGTCACTCAAAGCAGCCATGTCCTTCATTATGCATAACTTTACGGCTTAATAAAATTTAAACGGGTGAGTTATAAAAAAATTCACCCCCCGTACAGTCGTCATGAAAGAGGAAATTAGCTACAGAGACCAAAACTGTTTTTTGTACCAGGCTGTAAACATGTTTATTTCTTCTGTAAAGTTGGACATTTTAACATGGAGGTCTATGGGGATTGACTCACTTTTGGAGCCTCAAGTGGTCATTCAAGGAACTGCAGTTTCTGGCACAAATTTCCTGACTTTATCTGTCCAGTTATCTACATACACAATATTAAAAGGGCTCAAATCGGACCCAAAAAACTTGATTGGGCCATTCCTAGTCTGTGTGTGTGTGTGTGTGTGTGTGTGTGTGTGTGTGTGTGTTATATCTGTGTGTTTGATTGAGTCATGATCCAAAAGGGAGCAACAAGCGTTTAGCACTTAACCTTTGTGCAACCTCACACACACACACACACACACACTGGTGACCTGAGCAACTTCCTGCGTCGCCTTCACCACCACCACCAACTGTTACTGAAGCCGTGAATCTGTCGGCTTCTGTTCACACCACCGATGCTGGAGGATTACTGGGAGTTTCAGCTGGACGTCAGAAAGGGAAAAGATGCGGTGATATTTCCAGAATATTGATCGACAGCAGCGCTACTGATGCATGAAAAAAAAGAGGTGATGTGTTCAAGATACTAACCTGTTCAAACACACACACAGACGGACAGCTGATACAAACAGACAGCTGACTGTTTGACTTCCCACCACCACCATAATGTTGGCAGTAAACTGGTCAAACTGGACGGAGGTTTCAACACGCACACAGAGGGAGAGACTGTGTGTGTGTGTGTGTGTGTGTCCTGAGGTGAGATTAAACATCTCAGACAACAGACAGGAAACACACACACACAGTAAATCTGTCTCCTCTCTGACCTCCGACCTTTGAACTCTGAAACTGAGAGACGTGGTGATTGACAGTTGGTCTGCAGGGTGAACAGTGACAGTGAGAAACTATGTTTAGTGTGTGTTGACCTCTGACCCCTGTCATGTCCTGACAGCTCTTGTATCCCACAATGCCTCGCCGCCTGACAGACGGAAAAAATGCTGACGGAAAAATGACAGCAACACACACACACACACACACACACACACACACACACACACACACACACACACACACACACACACACACACACACACACACACACACTACCAACTGACCATCATGATAAATATTGATTGTAGGAATCAGAACTGATATCCAACATGCAGCTACGTGTAAAAGAGTAAATACTGAAAATACAGATTAAATACTTGCTGGATGTGGATTTTGTTATATTTGGACACAGCCAGGCTAACTGTTCCCCCCTGTTTCCAGTCTTTATGCTAAGCTAAGCTAACCATCTGCTGTCTCTAGCTTCATATTTAACGTACACAGAGAGCGGTTTTCATCTTTTCATCTAACTCTCAGCAAGGAAATGATTTCACAAAATGTCGAACTGTTCCCGGGAGACTAACAGATCATATCTAAATAAAACCAGCAAATATTCACATTTAAGAATATGATTTAAAGCAATTAATTTTCTGTTGATCAACTAATCGTTGCTGCTCTGGTGTTTTGACAAAAAGTTAAAAGACAAAATTATGGCAACTTTTTTGTTGCTGAGACGCATGAGGTCAATAAAACACAGTGAACTAGCAGCAACTTTATTATCCTTCAGGAAACATTCATATGTTTCTTCAGGGAGCATAAAAAAGTACTTTGGAACAACATAAAGACATTTGCCGAGACCAGTGATGGAAGAAGAACTCAGATCCTTTACTGCAGTAAAAGTACCAATACATCAATATAAAAATACTCCATTACAAGTAAAAGTCCTGCATGAAAAAAATCCTACTACAGTAAAAGTACATAAGTATTATGAGCTTGATGTAGTTAAAGTATTGCAGTAAAAGTAGTGGTTTGGTCCCTCTGACTGATATATTATTATATATGACATCATTAGATTATTAATAGTGAAGCATCAGTGTTAGAGCAGCATGTTACTGTTGTAGCTGCTGGAGGTGGAGCTAGTTTACACTACTTTATATACAGTTAGCTAGTTTAGTCCAGTGGTTCCCAACCTAGGGGTCGGGCCCCTCCAAAGGGTCAGCAGATAAATCTGAGGGGTGGTGAGATGATTAATGGGAGAGGAAAGAAGAAAAAACAAAGTTCTGATACACAAATCTCTTTTCAGTCTTTGGACTTTTTCTCTAATCTTTGATTTTTGCTGAAATATTGGATCATTTGAACATTTATTGAAATGAAAGCATGTGAGAAGTTTAGAGGGAAAAATCACTATTTGGTGGAGCTGTTAACAACTCATAGACATGTGAAATGTGACCCCGACTACACACTGCTTTTTGTAAGACGTCAAAAGACAAAAAGGTTGTAAACCACTGGTTTCATCTTTAACAATGTGTTGTATTTTAAAAGCTTGTTATATTATCCATTGTGTCAAATCTTCATGTGAAAAGTAACTAAAGCTGTCAAATAAATGTAGTGGAGTAGAAAGTACAATATTTCCCTCTAATAGTAATAATCTAATAATAATAATAATAAATCTGAGCTTCTTGTTTCATGCAGGGTGATCAGGTCATGTGGTTAAGTCAGATTAGCTTCAGTGTTAGCTCAGGACAGTGAAGGAGGAGCCTCCCTCACCTGTCAGACACCCCTGAGGGCTTCAACACCCCACAAGCTGCCTCACACTGACAGAGCTGACAACCTGGCAGATGGTCGAGTCACATCCGCTGACACAGGAATGAAACAGAGAGAGAGAGAGAGAGAGAGAGAGAGAGAGAGAGAGAGAGAGAGAGAGAGAGAGAGAGAGAGAGAGAGAGAGAGAGAGAGAGAGAGAGAGAGAGAGAGAGAGAGAGAGAGAGAGAGAGAGAGAGAGAGAGTTTCTGCTAAAAATGACAAGTATTTGCATATCGCTCTCAGGCCTCTGCTGCTCTTTAACACGATTGGACGCCTCATCCTTATGTGTGTGTGCGTGTGTGTAATCGTATTCTCCACGCTCCATACACACACACACACACACACACACACACACACACACACACACACACACACACACACACACACACACACACACACACACACACACACACTTTATCCTCTCACTCCCCCTGCTGGTCGCTAAAAGAAACTGCGGCTTTTAGAGAAACTGAAGAGCGAAACTAACACTTCAGAGGGTCGAGTCCTGCTGAGAATTACCCATGATTCACAGGGGCAGACCAGCAGGCAGACAGTGATTGATAAAGCCTGGGGGGGGGGGGGGGGTGAGACAGACAGGCAGAGAGACCTAGAAACAAACTGAACAAAAGAGAGAGAGAGAGACGAGTGAATCCATGTTCTTAATGGACTGCTGAGTGACTGACCTTGATTCCTAATGGACACAAACACACAAACACACAAATGCATTGACTTCCATTCATTTCCTGAAGGCTCGCTCCAACCTGAACCTAAACCCAGAGAGAAAAGACAAACAGCCGAACGTCAACTGCACCGAAAACAAACCGCAGGACAGATACTGGATTTATATTAAAAGGACGAGTTCACAATTTTACAAGTGTGTCTTAAACCAGCAGTCAGGTGTCCATATGAGCAGTGAAAGAGGTTTTCCTCGCTGTAATCATTCCTCCTGTTCATACTGGATATTAAAAGATCCTTCAAATGTGCTTTCAATGGAAGTGATGGAGGCCAAAATCCACAGTGTGTCCACACAGTCATTTAAAAGTCTCTGTGAAGCTTATATGAGGCTTCAGCAGTCTGAGTTAGTCATATCAAGTGGATATCTGACACATTTACAGTCTTTTTAGCATCAAATTCCCTCTTTGTGTTTCCTCGGACAGTGTTTCCCTGTTGAGCTGCAGGTGGAAGTATAGTAACAAAAAGAGGGACTTTGGCACTAAAAAGACTGTAACGTTGAAAGATATCTACTTGATTTGGACGCTGAAGCTTCATATTAGCTTCAGATAAACTTTGAAATACTGTTGTTTTAAGACAAACTTGGAAAACTGTGAAGACTAAAACGTCCTCATGTCCACACACACAAACAGGTCAGTTGCTAATAGCAATCATTCATGCAAAAGTAATAATAATACATAACAGAAATTAGGGCTGCAACTAACTATTATTTTCATTATCTATTAATCTGTTGCATATTTTCCTGTTTCCCAAATATGTAACCTTAAATGTCTTGTTTTGTCCCGACCAACAGTCCACAACTCAAAGATATTCAGTTCACTGTCATAGAAGACTAAAGAAACCACATTTAAGAAGCTGGATCCAGAGAATTTGGACAGTTTTCTTTAAAAATTATTCAAAACATATGTAGTATGTAGTAAAAAAAAAACAGAATCCCAGCACAACTCTAGCTCACACCTACATGTTTGTGAGCTTCTTAAAGACAATAATGAATAAAACAGATCACAGAGGAACGAGTGGAAGCGTTCGCTATCTCTCCGCAGGTCTCAGTGTCAGACCGACTGCTTCACTATTAGAGACACACTGAGACACAACATGAGTGAGTGTGTGTTTGTGAGAGATGAGTGTGTACATTATATGTGTTTTGTGTTAGTGTGTCCATGCTGGGCTTATCCAAGTAGAAAATGAGTGTATGTGTATGATGCCAGCAGCTTGGCTGTCCACCTGGACGCTGCCCAGGGCTATATGTGTGTGTGTGTGTGTGTGTGTCAGGATGTAACAGATGAAGGACAATAAAAGCAGATCTTCAGACCATTTTCACACTAAGCTGGCTAAATTTGTCAACGTATCCAGACTAAAACAGCGTTTTTCTCCCCCAATAACGGAGCTTTTTAACGGAGCGGCCTCCCGAGTGTGTAAATGTGAAAACGGCTTGGTTTGGTGTTGTTGTACAAGGTAAACGGAGCTTTGTAGAAACGCTGTCATATCGCTGACAAAACAGATGGTGGCAGTACTGTGGTGTTTCATTGGAAGAGGAAGAAGAAGAAACACAACAACAATGTTTTAAATAATTATACTGTACATCCGTTTAAGCAAATCATTACCTAAAGTCTATTTGTTGGATGGAAGACAATCTCTTACTAATCACCGCAGTGGTTGAACATTTACTCAAATCCTTTACTTAAAGCTGCATTCATTGATTTTTGGACACCAACGGGGCAGAAAACATCTAAATAAACTGGAAGAGAGGCTTAAAGCCAGAGTCGTAATGATTAGTCGATCAACAGATTAGTTAGTCGCCATTTTTTTGAGTTTTTGACTGTTGGTCAGACAAAACAAGACACTAAACTGTGATGGATGTTTTTTTTTTACTATTTTCTGACATTTAATAGGCTAAACTACTTACAAATTAATTCAAAAAATAAAGGACAGATTAATCAAGAATGAAAGCAATCATTAGTTGGAGCTCATCTTTAAACTTTAACTCAAAACTGTGTTTTGGTGTACCCCAAGGTTCTGTCCTGGGCCCTATTTAGTTTGCCTTGTACAGAGGCAGATAATATGTTTTTAATATTCAATTATACATTTGTTTGTTTGACAGCTTCATGTGAGTGTTGTTCTCCTTATTGTCTACTTTGATTAGCTTGTTTAGAGTTAAACGTATCTACAACTTTTTCTCTCGCTGAAACTGTTGTAATCTGCTGCGGAAATGGAAACAGTGCACAATTTCTTCTTTGTTGGTTTTCTGTGGCTGACTTGCTTATCTGTCCTCCGCACATGCCCAGTAGGAGGATAATTACCTGTTTTGGCGTTTTAATGTGGATGGAGGTATTTGCTGAATCTTCTGCTGTGGAGGCGTGTCGTTTTTGCTCGAAAACGGCATTTTAGAATTTAGCCGGCTTAATGTAGACGTAGTCCGAGTCTGTTTCTTATTTGAGTATATAAAGGGAATTCTGTTTTTCATTTAGTATTTTATTTGTTTCATCCATCTCTTCCATCGGTTTTAATGACGTTTTACTCACGATAATGACGCAGTGATTCATTTGACTGACAAAACGTCAGGGTCGACTCAGGGGTTTCTTGACTGATGATTCGAGTCATATCTACTTTTGCAAAGAAAGAGGACTGTGGATTTTGTCCCCCTTCACATACATTGTAAGTGCATTATGAAGGGATCCTCTATTGGTCAGTATGAACAGGAGGAATGATTACAGCAAGAAAAACATGTTTTAATGTTCATTTGGGCTCCTGACTGTTTTAGGACAGACTTGAAGAATCGTGAACCCGTCCTTTAAGGGGTATAATTTTCCCAGTTTGGTGTGGAAGAACTTGACTGGCCTACACAGAATTTAGACCTTCAGATCTTATTCTCCAACATCAGTGTTGAACCTCACTAATGCGCCAAACTCTGATTTAAAGCCTGAAACCAGGAGAATCAAGGCTGTTATAGCAGATTTGTGTGCATGATGATGTTCAACTATCACTGTAATATTCACACGTCCACATACTTTTGGCCATGTGGTAGCACTGCAGTATAAAGCACAGTCTTATCTTGTGACACAATATTTGCACTGCACACACACACACACACTTACAAAACACACATTTAAATGGACAAAGTCATATACACAATGACACACACACACAGTCAGCGTTTTGTTCCAGAGTCACAGCGAGAGAGACGGACAGGAAAAGACAGAGAGAGAGTCTCTCGGTAAAATGTGTCAGGGACGATAGGGATAATACATTAAGCTGAGGAAAATGGATGTACACGCACACACACACACACACACACACACACACACAGAGTCAGGTCTGCTTCAGTAATCCTGAGGACAAAGATGAGCAGAGTTCTGACATCAGCACCTCTTAAAGGACAGTGTGTGTGTGTGTGTGTGTGTGTGTGTGTGTGTGTGTGTGCGCACGTCTTAGTCAAAAAGCTTGAAACGGTGGGATGATGTCATGCTGTGACACACACACACACACTGTAATCACCATCACACACACACACAGTAACACAACCTCTGCATCATCCACTCATGATGTGCATCACAGCTCCGTTTAAAAACATGATTTTTTTTACTGTATTTTTATCCAAATGTGACATTTAAAACATGTTTAATGTGCTGAGAAAATCTCATTTAGCAGCTGTTCTGGGGCTTTTGATCATATCACATGATCCTCATCAGGAGTCACAGAGCTTTGTTCAAATTTGAATTTTAAAAGGGGACATGTTCTGCATATTTCCAGGTGTATATTTATATTCTGGGGCTCTACTGGAATATCTTTGCGTGATTTCCAGTTAAAAACTCCTTATTTATCTTCTACTGGTCCTTTATGCAGCCCCTCAGTTCAGCCTCTGTCTGAAACAGGCCGTTTTAGCTCCTGTCTCTTTGAGGCCCCGCCTCCTGATGAGCCCACTCTGTTCTGATTGGTCAGCTTCAGGACTCCAGAGGCTACGTAAACAAACTATAGTAGCAGGATTTCACTTCTTGTCTTGTTCGTTACTTGAAATATAAACTTGTCAAACACATCCGTACACGTTGGAGTTGAATCAGATCTGAAATACTATGTGAGTAGACAACATGAACAACACACAGAAAAACCTTAGCAACAACCGTAGTGACCAACCACCAAAAACGAACAGCCATTTATGGGCGTGCACGACGAACCAACATCAGCAAGGTAGAAAAAAAAACATTGCAAACGAAGCGTCAGAGCAGGTTGAAGCCCTGGAGTTTGACTTGCAGGCAGTTCTTCAGATTCAAAGTCTGTCTGAAGAAGCATGCATCTAAGGGAGTAACACCTTCATCTTTCTTTGTTAGCAAAAATACAGCTTTTCACTTTTTTGTGACACTTTATGAATGAAACAATTAACTGATTCATCAAGAAATTATGATTAATTCATAATAATAATAATAATAATGAAAAACAGTAGTTTAAGCCCCAATTTGCAAGCATCAAAAGCGAAAAGGTTGGGAACCACTGGACTAAAAGATTGATCATTTAATTAACAGAATAACAAGAAACAGACAACAATTCTCTCCGATATTTAATACAATACAAACAGGCTGCAGTTTCAAACACTGGCTGGACGAACGTGGCCACAGTTTTGATTGGTGTTTGTGAGGACTTCAGCAGGAAGGACACTCCTGTCGAGCAGCAGACAGCAGAGGTCTGGCCACAGCTCAGAGTTTCACTGTGGCCTGAAGGGAGACAGGTGCTGGTCCCTTCTGGACTTGCCAGGTAAGAAGTCAGGGTCACGAACCTGACGCTGTCATCATCAGCATGCTGTAAAAAGCTGCCTGTAGCGCTGTAGGGTTTTTCTCTGCGGGTTTCTGTAGGAATATTTACAAGCCTGGAGTTTGGAGTCAGATACTGGAGGAAGATAATCCTGATTTGGGCAAACGATGGAGAGTCTGAGTGGAGGAAAGCATGAGGCGTGACAGTCTGAGATGCCCGCAATAATCGAAGAATAACCAAATCCAACGAGATTATGGCACTCTAACCGACCTAATTTTATCAATATGTATACAGTAAATGAATTTCTTCATACACGTTGCTCTTGAAAATAAAGGATCTGTAGAGCATCTGTTGTTTCAGGCGCAGCAGTCTGTTACACCAGTGTTTGTTAAAATAATGTTACTCTAACAGATCCAGCTTAAGTTAATGAGTTCAGAAGCCATAAAAGTGTTTTTCAAATCTTTTTTTATCATATTGAGATACTTTAAAGGGCGGCATAGTTTACCCTGAGTTTTCTATTTTAGCAAACAAATACCTTAAGTGTTCTGGGAAGTGTTGTGGTACATAAATATTATCATAATTTATGATGTACTGTCATCGTGGGTCAACAAGAAGGCTTACCCGATTGGCCGGGGCAAGTAAAATGCCACGTTGGGCTAATAAAATAAAAAAATGTTTCAATCATTTTTTTCGATCATCGTCGTATCATAAATTATGTTCTCATTCTCCGGCGCACATCGTAGCCTCGTCTCCTCGCACGCATCGGAGAATATTGGCACGCGCCGTTGGCCAATCAGGAGTCGAGTAGGCTAGTAGTGTGATGCGTGAAACAAACATCCCTCAGGATTATATGAGCTCTGTCAAATAGAGGAATCAGTGGAACGTGTAATTTTTCACTGCCATAAATACTGTCGAGAACGAGAAACATTAAAAGAGGGAAATCAGGAAGCTTGGAGTGGAAGAAATTAGTCTAAATAATGTATTTGCCATCGGGTCTATTCCTTTATTTGAAAGAAACTGGGCTCATAAAAAGAGTTGAGTGTAATTTAGGGGAAGAGTCATAACATTTTCTATATGCAAGAATGTTTGTAGCTTCACATCTATGACACTTGTCCTGTTTCATTTACTTAAATAAAGACTAAACATGACAATTAACTTTAGTATCTGTTGTTATTTGATAACATTTGTATAGGGGCAAGTAAAAATTGACTTTAGGCAAGTAGATTTCTGACCCACTTGCCCGACAAGGCAAGTGAAAAAAACATTAACGTTGAAGCCTATTTTTCAGTACAAATAATTAATGCGAATCTTGTGCAGACGGATTTAATAAGATATTGTTTCATTAAACAATATTGAGATAAATGTGACAATTAATTGTCATCTTTTATTTTATTGTACTGTATTTTCTACTGTATTTCTGCATTTCAATTATTTTCTACTGTATTTCTGCATTTGAATTATTTTCTACTGTATTTATGTATATTAAATAATGTCGTTGATGCTGTGTCCTGTGTTGTCAGTTGTTTGTGTTGTTTTTTTGAGCTGTGTGGTGAAACCAAAGATAATTTCCCACAGTGTGGACAATAAAGTTCCTACAGTCCATCCTTCTATATTGATTTCAGGTGATATCTACGGCGGCATATTGCTGCCACCAAAATTTAGATACTACTAAATAAGTTTAGTAGTTTATAATGAGAAAACATTTCTCATTTTATTAATATCCTTTTCATGATATAACAAATTTTTCATGTTATTATGACCTTTTATCATCACCATTTCTCTTGTAATAACATCTCACTTTATCTTGTTATATCACAAAACTTTCTCCTTAGTTCACAAAATGAACGTATCTCATTAAAAAAAAACTTTTCTCGTTATTACATGTTAAGTTCTATATGTCGTAAAAACCACAAAGAGATCCTGTCAGTGCCAAAGGAGACGATATTGTAGCCTACATCAGCTAAAATATAGTGAAAATGACTGGTTTATATTGTTGTTTTAACGATGTATGGACGTTTCTTGTTATAACTTGTGTTACAAGGAGAAAAGTTTGTTTTAATAAGATAAGTTCACTTGAGAAATAACAGTAAAGTTTTGTGATATAACAAGATAAAGTTATGTGTTGTTAAAACAAGAAACGTGTCTTGTAAAAACGAATTATCTCGGAATAACATGAAAAATATCTTGTAATTACCTGAAAAGTTTCGTTTATGTCGTAGCGGCAGCAATACACTGCTGTAGTTCACATGAAATCAATATCATGATTAATTGTCACATTTATCTTGGTAGCGATTAATGAAATTATATCTTATTAAAATACGTCTGAGAACGAGATTTCTCTGTGCGCTGCTGTAGATATTTCTCAGTCCTACCTACAAATAATAACTTTATAAATCTACACTAAAGGTGAGATGAAGTAGAATGAGCTACTGCGTCCCAGAGTCAAGAGAAAATCTGACTAATTAACATACATGTCACAATTTTCTGTTCAATATTGCATCTCCTACCACACTGCAGGTGATCTCTTATTGAATTTTGTATTTTTTTTTAACTTGTGTGTTAACATTTAATTCCTTTTCTTTTTAGATATCATGAACTAAAACCCACTGAGACACTGCACATGACATCAGTCTATACAAATAAACCTGATAGATGTTACTACAGTAGTACGGTGTCTCTTATGGTTTGTCTATCTATTATTTACCTGTTGTCTATTTTTACTCTCTTTGCCTTTGGTTGTCTGGTGTTTCTTTCATGTACTGTATATTTTTCCCTGTACAGCTGTTTTTCCATGTTTCACTGTACGGCTCTTAGTATTTAACATTTTAGTGTATTGTCATTTTTCTAGCACCCCACTGCGCAGCACTGTGACGGTTTAGCTGTGTCACAGTACACCTGAAGATTATTTATTATCTCTCCATGGGCACTACAGACAGGTTTACTGCTCAACACCAAATCAACACTAATATATTTTATAACAGCCTCGGGGACTGAAGAAAACATTTAACATCCCCTTACGTACAGTATACTGGACTCACAATAACCTCAATATTACTCAACACAGAAACACGGGGGCAACAACTAGAGCTTCAACTATCAGACGATTAATGGATTATTAACTCAATAATCACAAGTGCAACTATTTTGATAATCGACTAATCATTCCAGTTGTTTTTCAAGCAAAAATGCCAAAAACTTCCTGTTTTCTGCTTCTAAAAGTTGACGATTTGATGCTTGTCTTGGTCATATATGATCATGAACTGGATATCTTTTGAGTTTTGTGTTGATTTTTTGAAAAAAAAAAGATATTTTAATACATCATATCAGGCTGCCAGAAATAATAATGGTTAATTGGTGATGAAAATAATCTTTAGTTGCAGTCCATATTTCTGCTACACAAAATCAATTTGTTTTTTCAGACGCTCTGCTCTTTCTCTTATGAATTCATGAATAATTTTGCCTCTCACAGCTTTAAAAAGTATTTAAATAAAACAATCTGAGAGGAAATCATCACTCTTTGGAGAAACTCGTGACAAATTGTAGACATATGAGCTGTGTAAATTAATTTTAAGGTGTCACAAGCCATTGAAATGTAGTCCTAACCTTCCAAAAATAGATAATTGTTACCCGCTATCCAATCTGCTGCTTGTTAAAGTCAGCAACGGGTCAATCCCACGCTCTCTCTCAGACTGTCTGGACAGTTGAGAATCTCACCATCACTGGAGCTTGCTGGCTTGTAAAAGCATTAGGAAGCTTTCACCGATTTGCCTCACCGAGTGAAAGTCATGAGACACGTTGCCGCTTAAAGGACTTCTTTATCCTTATTTATTATTTATTATTTATTATCATTGCAATCATTGGTGCCATACAAAATGGTTTTGAAGAAGCCGTATTTCTATTTTACCTTTAAGCGTCCTCATTCTTTGGTGGCAGTCATGTAAAGTTCAAACCTTTTAAATGTGAGCTAAAAATGGTTTGCTGAATCTGACACCACATGTAAAAGGAGAATTACTACACTAGTACAGTTTAGATGAGTGATGACATGTCTGGTTTTGTTCTACTTGGACCGTGTGGTTTAATCAATACTTTTTCAAAAAAAATCAGGTTGATTCATCTGCATCCAGTTTTCTCTAATTTTACATTTCCACATAGATTCACATTGTCTGTACATGATTAGAAAGAAAACAGGGTTTATGAAGACTGTTGTGTCTTGTGAAACATGATTCAAATCTACTTTACAGCATATTTCAGAAATATCCAAATTAGCAGTACAACTAATCAATCCATATGCAAATTATATCATTAATTAATCAATTAATAATTTGGTTAGGGCTGGGTGATATGAACAAAATCAAATATCAGGATATTTTTGACAAAATACCTTGATATTGATAAGACAATATTGTAGGGATGACTAAATCATCGATAATGTGGATATAATGATTAAGTGAGTAAAGGTAAATAATAGAACAGCTAGAACAGTCTGGTAAGTTCAGACAATTACATTACTTTACCGTAACGCAGCCTTTAAAACCAGGAAACGACACTTATATCATATCACAATATTATGATATCCAAACTCTATGATATCTATTCTCATATCACGATATCAATATAATATCGATATATATTGCCCAGCCCGAAGTTGGTCAAAATAGCCTATGTTGAGAATTTCCTAAAAACCAAGTTTACATATTCACATGTCTTGTTTTATCCAACTAACAGTTCAAAACCCAAATATATTTACAGAAGACTGAGAAAACAAGCAAATATTCACATTTGAGGCGCCAGAATCAGATCATTTTTGGCATTTTAACTTGGAACATCACTTTAAAAATCAATAGATTATCAAAACATTGCCAATTATCTTTCTGTAAATCAACCAATAGTTGCAGCTCTCCTCATAAACTTCTAAATTAGAGGTCCAATCATTAGTCGATGAATTAGTTGACTGACAGAAAATTAATTGGCAACTATTTTGATAATCAATAAATTGTTTAGGCCAAATATTTGATGGTTTCAGTTTTTGAGAATTTGCTGCTTTTTTTTAAATCTTACATTATGGTAAATTGAATCTCTTTTTGGGTTTTGGACTGTTGGTCGTACAAACATGACATTTGATGACGCTACGTTGGGCTCTTGGAAACTGCCATGTTTTTACAGACCAAACTATTAATTAAATAAATATTTGGAAGACTAATTGATTATGACATTAATCATTTATTTGTAACTCTATTCAAAATCTGAAACAGTCGTCAGCTTCTTTATTAGACTGGAAATGCAATCATCAATGAGGCTGCAACTAATGATCATTTTCATTACCGATTAATCTGTCAATTATTTTCTCAATTAATCAGTTAGTTGTTTCGTCTATAAAATGTCAGAAAAGGTGATAAATATCAATCACTGTTTCCCAAAGTTCAAGGTGACGTCCTCAAATGTTGTTTTGTGCCGACCAACAGTCCACGACCCAAAGATTTTCAGTTTACTGTCATAGAGACTAAAGAAACCAGAAAATATTCACATTTTTTCTTTAAAAAAAAAGATCCAAAACAATTAATCGATTAATAAAACAGCTAGCAATTAATTTTCATTAACTGCCCAATTGTTGCTGCTCTAATCATCGATGTAATAGCATCAAATGTGAAATTGAGTATTATATATGAGCAATAGGGTTGTGCTGATGGCTGTCAGTCATTGACCACTGCTCCCTTCACCATCGTACCACCACAATTCTTCTACAGTCAGGAAAAACTTCTACATATCGCAACAAGAGACCAATTTTTCACCACGAGTGCCTTCCAGTACTCCCATCAGATACCACTGCAGATTGCAAGAGAATCAGGGTCTCCATGGATTACCATACCCAGCGGCAGCCGTCGAAGATGGCGGAGAGAACAGAGACAGAAGCGAGGATGCCGGTCCGGTATCCTAGCAAGGTTAAGGAAGACCCCTCACAGACCACCGCTACCCAGCCTCTTCATCGCCAACGCCATGAGCTGACACTAGATTTATCATCGCAAACACCCACTCAGGATAGCTGGATGATTATTACCGAAACCTGGCTAATTACATAAGTCCCGAACGCAGCAATCGCGCAGGCAGCCTACTCAATCCACCGCAGCAACAGAAACAAGGACTCCAATAGGAGCCGCACAGGTGGCCTGCGTATTTATGTAGACAACAACGATACGATAACATCGTCCATCGCAATGTCTCACTGTGGACATCGGTAGACATCGCCCAACCCTAATGAGAGACTAAATGAGGATAATCAACACTGACTGTGCAATACCATATTACACCAAAAATACTGTATCTCTCCATAGTTTACCATACAAAACAATATTATACAACAAAGTACAACAGTAGTATTAACATACTACACCTCCACTGTACAGTACTGTGTTATATTGATGGAGGGGTGTTGTGAAAACAGTAAGAGGCGCTGCTATGTGCTGCCAACAAAGCGTTACACTAACACATTTTGACGTCTGGGAGAGCAGAAACTGGTGGCCAAGGTGGAGCATTAACTCACCAGTCAATTTTTAGTCAAACAAAAAAACAAAAAAAAAAACAGGACGCTTTTTCCACACTTGACCCTCCAGCATCACACAAACTGTGGGGTCACACATTTTACCGTAACACCAGTAAACACCGGGGTTGCGACTGCCTGCAGCCCGGTGAAGGTGGTCGTTACACACACACACACACACACACACGCACAAGGGCAGACCCTCTGTTGACCAGCCCCGGTTTAACCGTTGGTTAGCCTATTAGCAGCCCTGCTATCTCCACTCACGCTGCTCGGTAACCGGTCACCGGTGATTGCTCTTAATGATGAATAAACACGTCAGCGAGCACACAAGTAGCCTGTAACGTTAAATCACCGTAACGTCACTGTAACCTCACCCGTTGCGTCAGATTAACACGAGACAACACACACAGACACACACACACACATACACGCGCGCGCGCACACACACACACACACACACACACACGGTATCAACTTTCACTAATTTCAAGACAGTCGCCGTGTGTGCGAGCTCTACCGGCGGCGCCAAACCACGCTGCGCGAGAGATTGCACCGGCGATAATTACTACACGCGCTCACACACACACACATACACACACACACACACACACACACACACAGGTATGTACTAACACACACACACACACACACACGCGCGCACACCGAGAGAGAGGGACGCACTCGCCGGTCGGTGTGAGCATGAACGGATCGGTCTGGTCCGGACTTACCTCCTTCCTGGTCCGGTTGGAGACAGGCCGGGATGTTCTTCTTCCAGCCGGGCATGATGCACCTCAGGGCGGATATGGAGTCCAGGGCGGCCCGCTAGCAGACACACACCACCAGCAGCAGCGGGAGGAGCAGCAGCAGCGGCGACAGCAACATGGCTAGTTAGCTTTAGCTTAAGCTCCTACCTCCCTCCGCTGCTCACACAGGCACGCGAGCCTCTCTCTCTCTCTCTCTCTCTCTCTCTCTCTCTCTCTCTCTCTCTCTCTCTCTCTCTCTCTCTCTCTCTCTCTCTCTCTCTCTCTCTCTCTCTCTCCTTCTCTTTGTGTGTGTCTCTCGACCCCCTCCCCCCGCTGTAACTCTACCCCTCGAGCCTCGCCGTGGTCTCTGGAGAAGCGCGAGAGAGAGGGAGCGAGAGAGTGACGTGATGACCGTGAAGGAGCCCGCGAGGCAAACGGGGTACCGGTCGACCGTTGGATCCCGAACCCGCCACTTTCATGATCCTATCCCATCTGACGCTCCATTTTCTCAACAGATGGCGCTTAAATTGACAAAATTACTAACAAACATCGTTAATTATCTTAGCTAAGTCATTTGTGCATTTTAAGTGTTTTATGATTTTATGGTTTTATTACCTGTATACTTTGTTTATTTATCACCATCATTACTATTTATTTTATTCTATTTTGTTTTATTGACATTTTACTGTTTATCGTTATTATTTATTTTATTAACATTTTACTGTTTTATTATAATCTATTTATTTGCGTAGTATTTCATAATTTATTTGTTTTATTATTCTTATCGCTTGTGTTATATTTTGTTATCTTAACTACCCACCTTTTATTGTTGTCTTTTTCAATTAACTTTTTTGCTTTTTGATTATTTAGCATTAGTCTCCAAATCCATTTTTTACATCCTACGTTTTATCAGTCGCTTGTAAAGCACTTTGAATTGCATTTGATTTCTTTGAAAGGTGCTATATAAATAAAGTTTGACTGATTGATTTGCCAAGTACGTTTGCACATACAAGGACTTTGACATGGTGTTATGGTAAAAAATAGTAGGTGAGAGAAAAAAAGTATCTATACAAAAGGCATTGTATATAAACAATATCTCACCACTGGCTGTGGTATATTGTGATTATATCACATTGGAGGGGTTTGTCAGCCACACTGCCAGGAGTGAGATATTGCTTTTATAAAACAGTTGCCAATTATTACAATATAGAAATTATAGACACAATCCAATAAGAAACAGTTTTATTAAATAACAATTACATTACAAGGGTCATTTAAAGGAAAGTAGTTCCCAGCTGCCTTTGGTTGCTATGCAACATTAGTAAACTGCTAAACTAACGTTCTAGCTAGTCAGCAATCTAATTAGAGTTCACATTAATTTGAACATTCCTATTAATTGTACACCCATGGAAAAACTGTCCACTGTCACTGGGGTCACATTGCAAAGTGTTTGCAATTTTATTAGGTCTACTAATTGCTTGGTGTGGCAAGCAATGCCTGTTTTTTTGGTACTCCAGCAAATTAAATACCTGACATAACTTGACATACCTAACTGATGCAAAGATCATAAAAACCCCAGCATTATTTCCCCAAAATGCCTAACACACCCAGAAATGTCAAAGGGATGGTTACTTTGGTATTAACGGTACAGCAAAATATCTTGACAGTTGACAAATTGATATAGTTTCAAGGTATAATTATCATATCTCGTTACCCTTTTGTTATCATATTCTGTTAATTCATGGACAAGAATTATTAATTTGGAGCCCAAATTAAGTAATTCCAGAGGACAAATCAGTTTGTGCACACAGGAGCATGAATAATTTATTTTTTTCCTTCATGACACCTGCACCTGCACCAGCTGGTCTATAATAGGTAAAAAGTTTGTGTTGGGAATGCCATGGGAACAAATTACAGATTAGTGTACGGAGATAGAGTTAATCAAAACTCTGGCCACTAAATTTTACCGTCACATAACCAACTGCAAGCAAATTGAAGGCCCTGAAGGGTAAAACAGTGTGTGGTCCTGACAGCTTTTTAAACAAGTTGTTAATAAGAAGTCAGCCACTTTAAAACCGTCTAACCTCATTCTCTATACAGGTTATCTTGCAGAGTCCTGGTCTTTCAAAAGCTTTACCACTACTGACAAAATATAACATTTGTATTTTATAAAAAAAAAACCATAAAAGAGCAAAGTGTACATTTTAAAAAACAAACACAACTTTCTTGGTCTTAGTGTGATTTTCTGAGGATCAGTTGTAGCTCACCACAATAGGTCACAATGACGATGAGTGTTATTTGGTTTGTGGTGTTCAAAGACCTTCAAAATCCTTATTTGCAAAACTCAAAAGTAATGTGTATTTCTAGCAATCATGGCATTGTTATGATGTCAACAGTTTCTTCTTCTGTGTCGACCACAGTTTTGATTGTAAATGATAAATGAAATATAATTTATCTCTTGTACAATCTTTTCTGACCCTAAGTGTGGTCCTGACCTCAATGGTGAGAATCCCAGCTTTAAAAGTTGGCAATAAGAAGTAGCTTTTAATGAAACAATTCATAATTGGAACACAGAAACAAAGTCTACAAATACAGAAACACATGATTCCCCAACCATTCTCCTTCTAATCAACTTGTGTTTTTCATCTCTAGACATAATAGAGATAAAATACATTAATATAAAGTAAAAAAAAATATATACTGTAAAGACACATTTCAAAGTGTTTCAGTTCAGTCTGCTGATGTGTCTTACAATAATGAACCTGCAGTCATATCATCCTGGAAACCGCACACACACATACAGGTATTTGAATGCTCTTGTTCCTGTACTGACTCGCCTCTGAGGAATTTACCCCCCGCTCCACCCTGCTGTGGATTAAAGGGGAATTTACCAATTTTCAGCCTTTAATTTGAGTTAAAATAGAGAACAAAGCAGTGAAGGTGATGTCACACCAACATTACCAAAAAAGTATACAGTACATGGCTGACTGACAGGTAACAAGCTCAGTTGTTTCTGTGTCAGGATGCCACAACCTTTGACCTTCTTGCTGCTAGTTCTGATCCAGTATAAAAATGTTTTGTTTGTTTGTCTTTTATTAAGCAATACAAAAACACAAAAACAATTCACAGAAAAAGAAAGAGAACAACAATTAAAGTAAACAACTCAGGCACAAGAGGAGGAAAATAATGGAAATAATGAAACCATTAACAAACCACTGAATCCAGCCATTGTAATGAACCACTGGATCCAACCAACTGATCGAACATCTGGATCCAACCATTGTAACAAACCACTGGATCAAACCATTGTAACAAACCTCTGGATCAAACCCTGTGAATACACCTCTGGATCAAACCCTGTGAATACACCTCTGGATCCAACCATTGTAATGAACCACTGGATCAAACCATTGGAATAAACCATTAAATCAAATCATTGGAATAAACCACTGGAGGAAACCGTTAAAGCGAACCACTGGATCAAACCACTTGATCAAACATATGGATCAAACCATTGTAATGAACCACTGGATCAAAGCATTGTAACAAACCACTGGAATAAACCATTGGATCAAACCATTATAACAAACCACTGGATAAAACCATCGTAACGAACCACTTGATCAAACCAGTGTAACAAAACAATGGATCGAACATCTGGATCAAACCACTGAGTTGAACCTCTGGCTTGAAACTCTATCTGTAATTTGATATTAATACAAGCTTTGCGATCTGTTTCATTATTTTATACTCATAGGGAGTAACGCCCCTCCTTTTCAACTGTTATTTTATTAAAATGACATAACTAAATAACTAAAAACTAACATACAATCAAATTAACACACTCACTGACCCTAACCCCGCATCTTAAACTTGTTAAACAGACAGAATTCCTCACTAACAAGCTTGTTAATGACTTCAGCCTCATAAAGGACAATTAACTGACAGCCGTCAACATGACAAGCAGCCATCTTTCCTCCCCGTGGAGCTGTGGAGTGAGGGATGGAGGAGGGAGTGGAGGAAAAGAAGCAGTGAAGTGGAAGAATGGGTCTCTGCAGGCTACGAGACAAAAAGCAGAGACTGACCTCAATATGGAGAGCGAGACAAACAGAGGTACAGTCAGAGAGAGACACTCCCTGCAGTTATTTAGACAAAATTCATAACAGCTTATCATTCACTAATTATTCAATTCAAATTCTATTAAATGATTGTCATTTAACATTTCTGGTGGTAAATATTTATATATTCATCATGTGTGGGAGAACATTTAAAGCCCACTCAATTTTATCTTTAAATTCATGTTTACAAAAATACCAAATGTTTTACTACTGAATTTGGGTAAATGTGTATAAAATAATATCAAGATCTCAAGATTTCACTCAGTGTGAAAATGATATAGCTTTAATGAAGTATTGGAACCAGAATACCTACATGATAATATCATACTGTGTTTAAATAAACTTTATGTGAAATTTAAAGAGTTTAAATGGTTATAACCTTACTGATGAAGCACCACCTTGTCACCTAATACACTGATAAAAAAAAGTTCAGGGAAGCAACTGACTGCACTGACACAGACACATCCGTATTCAATACAAATACACTTTCAAAAGTAAGAAACTAGACTACAAATAATGTTTAACGGGTATAATGTTAAGATGTTATCCTAATTTAGCATATTAGCAAGCCAACATTTGCTAATTTTCACTAAGCACAAAGTACAGCTGAGGCTGATGGGAATGTCATTGGTTTTGCAGATATTTGGACATAAACCAAAGTATTGGATTGCTTAAATTTTTGACTTTATGACAAGACTAGATGAAAAGTTTACGGATCAGCAAAGTTGTTGCAATTCATCCTGAGGGGAACATGAATGTATGAACCAAATTTCATCACATTCCATCCAATCGTTGTTGAGACATTTCACTAAAAACAGAAATAGTGGCACTAGAGGAAAAGTCAGAGGATGACCAGAGTCAGTAGGATTGATCCTCTGGGGAACATGAATATCTGCTCAACATTTCATGGTAATCCATCCAACAGTTGTTGAGATATTTCAGTCTGGACAAAATGGCGGAACACTGGCCAACAGACTGACACCGCCATCCATAATGCCTTACCACTGGTGTGGCTAAAAACAATTTAGTGAATAAATGATGACGTACATGAATTAAACGTCACAGAAGAGAAGAAAACAGATCTGTGTGGAGCAATGAGGAGTCTGTAACCTTCCTCGGATGAATACATGAAACAAACAGAGATGTTATATTTCCATGACGTTTTCCACATGGTTTTCCATCGTTTGAGCTTTGACTCTTTTAATGACATTATCTTGTTGTGTCCTCTTCTTCTGCAATGGTTTAATGGCACCGACTGGAGAATTAGTGTCACCAACTGTTTATCTTCTAATATTCACACAATAAGAGTGAATGGAAACAAGCATGAACTACATTTTCTTTTGATGATTTTTCTGTAAATTATGTTAAATGTGCTACATTTAGATGGAAACTTGACTACAAATAAAGTGGAAAACTACCGATCACTGTCAGTCAGGATATACAAGTTCAGAACAGCCCACATCAGCCTGCAGCGCCACAAAAAGATCAAAAGAACTTCAGTAAAATGTAAAGTAGAATGTTGGGTCTCTGTAAATTAAAGAGTACGGTCTGGACCTGCTCTATATGAAAAGTGCCCTGAGATAACTTATGTTGTGATTTGGCGCTATATAAATAAAATTGACTTGACTCACAGCTGGGTGTTTATGTCTGGTTGTGGTTTTTAGAAAGAGAAAGAATAACAAAATGCAACTGAATGAAAGATAACATAAGTATACATTAATTTCACCCATATGCAGTAATATGCATAATAAAAGCCTCAATAGCAATACAGGTAAAAATACTTGACTTTAGCTACTTCATATTTTAGCTCAACCATAAAACACTCTCAACAGTACTAACAACAGGTAATAAATGTATGAACATGTTTTGAAGTACACATATTAATTTACGATTATCTTAGCTAGTAAACATGTATTATTAAATAACACAGTATCAGAGCTAGCCATTGTGCGTTTAAAATGTATGTTACGTACCTGGTACTACCTGGTATGCAATAGCTGCCACGCTCTGCCAAGCCGCATTTTTTTGTTAGTGTCACAGTAAATGAAAAGGGTAGGGTTAAATAGCACAGGGAACTAGATAAAGGCAAGAATCAGTTTTTATTCCATTTTGTAGACAGAGCAGAACAGGAATTGTGAGGACAGAGAAGGGGAGTGGAAATGGTAAAACAGAAATGCATGATTGGGTGATACTTCACCACATCATTTGAGTGCTGAAAAAAGTTGATGCCAGCTCAACTTTGATTTGCCCATCCTGCAGCAACCAGTGTCAGGTGTCAGTTTGTAGCTTCACGTCGCTGCTTTCCAATGAAAATGACTTGTAGCCTGTTGCTTAGTCTGAACACAGAATATTCAACCTTGGCAATTAATTAGTACAACAGTTGGCCCTTCGTCCATTAGTTATCTGTGTTTCTTTCTGTCTCTGCATCCATCTGCTGGGAACTGGGAGTTGAACACAGCGTCACTTCTGCTTGTCAATTCTGCTTCTACCAGTTTACATCCTTATCTGGTTTTGTTCCCATCTAAGGTACTGTGGGAGTCACCCACAGATCACTTTTAATGAAAGTTACTGCACAACTGTAGTCCATCACTTGACCAAGCACACTGCTTTGAACTACGTGGCGTCAATTACGATATACCACCAGCATGTGGGCTGACTCACCCAATAGAATTTCTCTAACAGTAGACATAGAAGCATCATATGGGCGACCGTACTTAATAACACTAATTTGTAACTCTGGGGCCTTTTCTACAGACAGGCTAGCTGTTTCCCCCTGTTTCCACTCTTTATGCTAAGCTAAGCTAACCAGCTGACAGATCTGTCTTCCTATTTACTGTTCAGATGTGAGAGTGGTTTTGATCTTTTCATCTCAGCAAGGAAATCAAATCAATCTGTTCCTTTAAGGACTTTGAGAGGATGTACCATAATTGATTTTTCATCTTCATCATCGTCATCATTATGAATACCATCAATTTAGAATAGAAAAGGAAAGAATTGAGATTTGTTGGTCATGACTGATTTTTATTCCCAACTTTTGAGCTCTGAACATCTAAAGTTTTATGAGAACTGGGCAAACTCCACCTGCTGATGAAGATCATGTGATACGATCGAAAGCTCCAGAACAGCTACTACGTGGACCTTGTGGTTAGGTTGCATTGCGAGCTAAAATAGATCTTTAATTGTCCTCTTCAAAAACCATCATATTTTTCACCATCACAGTTTTCATCTTCAGCGTCGTCGACATCTTCACAATCACGATCATTTCCTGAGAGACATTTGAAGAGGATGAAGAGATGCAGCTGGAGTCTCATTTCATAGATTACTGTCAAATGTTGTCAATGCATTAACACACACACAGACACACACACACACACACACACACACACACACACACACACACACACACATACACACACACTGGAATCACAGCATGCATATGTCAGTGGCTGCATTATGTGTCAACAGAGAGAGAGTGCCTGGGGGTTTGTAAACATCCCACTCAACTGATCTGTGACTCACCACACACACACACACACACACACACACACACACACACGCACACACACACACACACACACACGGAATGCATTCAACCAGCATGAATAAACAACAACAGCATCCTGAATATCCTGAATCTCTCTCCTGCATGTATGAAATGAAATTACTGTGTTTTAATGTTCCTGTAAATATGTGTGTGTGTGTGTGTGTGTGTGTGTGTGTGTGTGTGTGTGTGTGTGGGTGTGATTCATTATTTTGCCGAGGATAATGTGCTGAATATAGATCCCCCCTTCCCCCCCCCCACACACGGAGATGTAGAGCTCTATACACTTGTATTTGACTCTCTTTCTTTCTTTCTGTTTAATTCAATTCATCCAGTAAACAGGAAGGAGTTCTGACTGAGATTTTTGAACAAAGAAGCAGGTGATAGAGCCGATTATTTAAATAGTGCTTTACAGGACGGAAAATCAAACCATCCAACAAACATAAAGCTGCTGACACCCACAGGCTCGTCCTCAATCTGTGCACACAGTCAAATCTAAGGCTGTATTCACACCTGTCATTAACATGGTCTTGGGTGATTTGATCACAAGTAGACAGTTCTGAATATGTCAGTTCACACCTGGTATTAACATGCGTCTCCACATGCGTCTTGAGTGACCGCTTGTGATCAGATCTCACTTCCCTGCTCTATATGCAAATAGACACGTACATTATTTCCGTTTGCAAAGACCGAACATGTCATTTTTCCACCGACGGGAGGCAGCAATGCACTTTCCATGCCTAGTCTGCTGGAAATTAAAAGAAGAAGGAGTTTGCAAAGTTTGGTGCGTGGGCAAAATCAAGACTCTTTGGCTCGAATGGAAATCAACGTTTTTTGTGTGTATTCCATCCACGAGAATCCATTTTGCCTGTTGTTGTGGCTTCTTGTTGTTTTTGCTTACTTTAATAGGGGCATGAATTAGTATGTATTTCCCAAGTGGCAACCTCCAGAGCTGTAAAATGAAGCCAATGCGGAAGTGCCAAAAACTGCAGTTCCTTCAATGGCCACTTGAGGCTCCAAAAGCAAGTCAATTCCCATTGACTTATAACTCACCCATTTGAATTTTATTAAGCCGTAAAGTTATGCATAATGAAGGACATGGTTGCTTTGAGTGACAGGTCCGCCAGCCGCTAGGTGGCTTGTTTCGGCCATTCGGCCCGCCTCTTTGCCCATTTTTGATTGGCTAGGAGTTAGGCAGAGTCACGTACTGCCAAGATGGCGACGGCCGGAGCGGCTCACTTTGAGCTTCAAAACTCCTCCTCAGAAACCAACGGGTGACATTATGGTAACTCCATCCATATTTTTATACAGTCTATGGTATTTCCGTGTATGCAGAGATTGTCAGTTGTGTAGGCGGTCCCTCAATGCAGCCCAGAACACATTTATAAACACTGCTAAAAAAATGTGGCCATATTGTGGCGTCATAAGGGGACATATAGTAGAGGGGTGCTACATTTGCATACAGGTTCGGTTGCCACATCTCAAAATGGCTGCTGCTGCACACACTACATCTCCCAGAATGCCTCACCACTCAGACAGGTGTAGATACTTAAATGTACAGTGTGTAGAATTTAGTAGCATCTAGCAGAACGGACTCAGCAGAAATGGAATATAATATTCATAAATACGTTTTAATTAGTGTATAATCACCTGAAAATAAGAATCATTGTGTTTTTGTTACCTTAGAATGAGCCCTTTATATCTACATAGGGAGCAGGTCCTCTTCCATGGAGCCTGCCATGTTGCAGTGCCCAGAAGTTGCAGTAGCCCAGAATGGACAAACCAAACACCGTAGGTTCTCCTATACATTTGGAAGGGGAGGGGTATTCAGTTTGTTGAAATCTGCACACTGGTCCTTTAACCCACCTGATTAAAGCAGGACTTGGGAACTTGACAGAGGCAGAACAAGAGGAGCAGAGGGACAGAGAGCACATGGCTGGAAGGAGCTGGGCAAATGGACTTTGAAAGATCACCTACATTCAGCAAAGTACTTTAAAGACTAAGAAGTGTTCAAGTGGAAGAAGACACCTTAAAAGGGGAAAACTGACACTTTATAATGAGCTTTTTTCTTCTTTTTTTGAGTTGTTAAAGAACCTTTTTCTCCTCTGGGGTGTTTTAAGTTGGTTCTTGGACTTTGATTTTTATTGAAGAAATTACCTGAGTTACCTGTTAATAACCTGCTTAATGGAGAACTTCAACTTCTTTTTTGAACCTTCTATATGTGTGCCTGTTTTTTCAGTTATATTGCACTGCCCCACCCTAGCCTGCCCAGGTGACCTGTCATGATATGACAATATGCACCCCAGACCACTTCCGAATGTGGTCTGAGTGATCGGATCTCAGTGCATCCTCAATGCATCTTGGGTGCATTCACACCTGTATTTAGAGCTGTCCACTTGTGATCAGATCACCCAAAACGCATGTTAACGCCAGGTGTGAACAGGGCCTATGAGGCCAAATACACTGTAAAGTTATTAATGGACTGAGATAATTTAATATAAAGAGAGAGGGAGTTTTATAATTCTGGGGCAAATTGTGTGACAGCTTTGTCACTGGATGACTTTATTCTTTGGTAGGAGTTCAGGCTTGTAGAGCAGCAGAAGACAGATGGGAAGACATTAGGAAGCCCACTTCCTAATCACTTATTTGGGTGATTAGCTATACCACTGAGAAATCACTAAGGAATGCACTTCTCAGATTTATGACAATCTGTGGAGATAAGCAAGATCCAAACAGGGAGTCCCTTAACAGTCCAGTGGTCTTGTTGATGTGAGTTCTCTGGTCCTTTCTCTGGTTCAAATGACCCAATGAGTCATTTATGCTTTTAGCCAGTTGTTAATTTAGTCAGCCATCTGGCTTTCCAAGAGTTTTGAGTGTCCGATTCTGGTCTGTGTTATGCTGTCAGACCCCCACTTGGAAAGGAAAGGTGAAGAGAGGGTCAGTTCATTTCTGTGGGTGTCCGCACTCACCTCTGTGTCTTAAAAAGAATTAAAGAAAGGTTTTTAATCCAGTTGAATTTGAAAACAAACAGGCTGTCCTCCTGCACAGGGAATCTTCTAAGATTGTGCCTGTCATTCCTGCAACTGCTATGTCATGGTGATAAGCTAACGGGTGTTGTTTACAGCCTTATATTGCACTGCCAAGTCTGACTATTCTGGAGGTTTAGGCCTTGTTTTTGACAGTCATGTATTTGATCCAGGACACAATGTTGAGGGTAAAAACACTTGGGGAATGAGGGATTGATACACTCTGTTTTAGAGCTGCAACCATTAGTTGATTAATCAATTAGTCAGTTGATAGAAAATTAATCATCAACATAATCGATTAATAGTTTTGAGTCATTTTTTAAGACAAAATGCCAAAATCATCTGGTTCCAGCTTCTTAAATGTGAATATTTTCTGGTTTCTTCTATGACAGTATAGTGAATATCTTTAGGATGTGGACTGTTGGTTGAGACAAAACAAGACTTTTTAGGTTGCATCTTGGGCTTTTGGAAACAGTGACTGACATTTTTCACCATTTTCTGACATTTTATGGACCAAACAACTAATTGATAAATCAAGAAAATAATCAACAGATGAATCAATAATGAAAATAATCTTTAGTTGCAGCTCTACTCTGTTTAAGATGTGGTGACTGACCTCACAACGCTTTAGTTTGTGCAATAGAAAGAGTCTTTATTGTAATTTTTTTGGTAAATGTAATATATAGGCTACAATTTAGATCGTAAATTAAAATTTAATCTATAGCCAGCCATTGTAATTTTGAAATTATTATTAGTGTGAATGCTGGTCTTCAAAGCTTTATGTATTATTCCTCTGTACGTTTTTCAAACACTCACTTCCTCAGTTACAGAAACCATTCAAATATCAAAAGGTTCAGCTCATTAAGGACATTTATGACTTTTCTTCTTTCTATTACACTCCAGTGATTTTATAGAATTTTTTTAAATATTAAAATTTATAATGAAAATCTATGGGAGGAATGTTTGAAAGTTGATATCTCAAAAACTAAAAGAGTTAAAGTATTCATACTTCATGGACAGGTGTCCCATGTGGAAATGCCTAACATGTTAAAACATGGTACCAATAGCGCCATTATGTCATCAGTTATACTTGTTTTACGTTTTGGCTAATAACTCATGAACTGCGTAGGCATAGCAAAACCATATTTGCAGTGTGTTCCTTGGACGATGCAGATTCAACTGATCTGATGTGAATCTTATATGAGCCTTCAGCAGTCTGAGTTAGTCATATCAAGTGGATATCTGCCACATTTACAGTCTTTTTAGCATCAAATTCCCTCTTTGTGTTTCCTCGGACAGTGTTTCCCTGTTGAGCTGCGGTGGAAGTTTAGTAACAAAAAGAGGAACTTTTGCACTAAAAAGACTGTAATGTTGAAAGATATCTACTTGATTTGACTCATTTGGATGCTGAAGCTTCATATTAGCTTCAGATAAACTTTGAAATACATTTTTGCACAGAAGGAGGACTGTGGATTTTGTCCTCCATCACTTAGATTGTAAGTGCCTTATGAAGGGATCTTCTAATGGTCAATATGAACACACACACATATATATGTATATATGTATATATATATATATATACATATATTAAATTTAATTTATTTTCTTTCAAAATAGTTTTGAAATAAGGGAAAGGAAAACACTGTGAGTCTGACTATGAGAGAGAAATTTTTTTGGTCAAACTCTGACCTTCGACCCCGCAGCGTCCAGTCCTGCTAACCCCGCCCCTCTGCAGAGAGAACGGGAGCTCCATTCAAACACACCAAACTCCGCGCCCCGGGATGCGACAGTCGCTGTAGAAAGAGAGAAAGGCGGCAGCAGCAGCACAACAACCAGAAACACACACAACTCAACACTGAGCCAGCCAGAACACACCGACAGACAGCCACAGACAGCCACAGACACCGCAGCCGGAGCACACACACGGAGCGCAGTCTGCTAGCAGGAGGCTAACGGCTAACAGCACCGACATGGCGAGCGCCTCGTACCACATCTCCAATCTGCTGGAGAAAATGACCTCCAGCGACAAGGATTTCAGGTAAAAACGAGCTCACATCAGAGCAAATTAAATGCACAGTTCACATCAGGAGCCCAAACTGTTTGTTTTTAACGGTTAATGCTACGAAAACAGCGAGCAGCGGCGCTTGTGTCGGGGCCTCGCTGTTAGCTTGCCACCTGTCTGAGCATCGTCATGTCGCCAGCTCGCCAGTTAGCTCACAGATTTGATGCTTGGTAGCGTGTTTGTGACTCTACAGCAGCTTTAATGTCCTGCTAGGAAGATCACCTGCTGCACATCGTGCTAAACTGACAGCTGGGTTGCAGGTAAACGCCTCCGTTTAGCGGTTAGCTCGCCTGCTAACTGGTAGCACTAACTTCTGTCATGCCGCAAGCTAGCGTGATGTCAGCTCTGGTGTGTTGGTGCGTTTTTTAACGGTGCATGTGGTAGAAAATGTGAAGTTACAGGGACAACTGACTGGTATTCTTGTGCAAGAAGCTGAAAAGCAAACGGTTGATGTTGTGTAGATGCGTTAGTGTGTCGTTTCGGATAACTAGCAGGATGTTTGGGGTGTGTTAGCATCGGTAACATACAGGACAGCAACTTGTAAACAGACAGGAGCTCCATCCATCACTCAGTAACTAATTACTTTTACTTAAGTACAATTTTGAGGTACTTGTACTTTACCTGAGTATTTCCATGTGATGCTACTCTATACTTCCACTCCACTACATTTCAGAGGGAAATATTGTACTTTCTACTCCACTACATTTATTTGACAGCTTTAGTTACTTTTCAGATGAAGATTTGACACAATGGATAATATAACAAGCTTTTAAAATACAACACATTGTTAAAGATGAAACCAGTGGTTTCTAACCTTTTTGGCTTTTGACGTCTTACAAAAAGCAGTGTGTAGTCGGGGTCACATTTCACATGTCTATGAGTTGTTAACAGCTCCACCAAATAGTGATTTTTCCCTCTAAACTTCTCACATGCTTTCATTTCAATAAATGTTCAAATGATCCAATATTTCAGCAAAAATCAAAGATTAGAGAAAAAGTCCAAAAATTGAAAACAGATTTGTGTATCAGAACTTTGTTTTTTCTTCTTTCCTCTCCCATTAATCATCTCACGACCCCTCAGATTTATCTGCTGACCCTTTGGAGGGGCCTGACCCCTAGGTTGGGAACCACTGGACTAAACTAGCTAACTGTATATAAGGTAGTGTAAACTAGCTCCACCTCCAGCAGCTACAACAGTAACATGCTGCTCTAACACTGATGCTTCACTATTAATAATCTAATGATGTCATATATAATAATATATCAGTCAGAGGGACCAAACCACTACTTTTACTGCAATACTTTAACTACATCAAGCTCAGAATACTTATGTACTTTTACTGCAATACTTTAACTACATCAAGCTCATAATACTTATGTACTTTTACTGCAATACTGTAACTACATCAAGCTCATAATACTTATGTACTTTTACTGTAGGAGTATTTTTCATGCAGGACTTTTACTTGTCATGGAGTATTTTTACATTGCTGTATTGGTACTTTTATTTAAGTAAAAGACATGAATACTTCTTCCACCTCTTCTCAGAGGGATGTTGATGTTAACAGGATGATGGGGGACAAAATCCACAGTCCTCCTTCTTTGCAGAAATGTATTTTAAAGTTTATCTGAAGCTAATATGAAGCTTCAGCGTCCAAATGAGTCAAATCAGGTAGATATCTTTCAACGTTAGTCTTTTTACTGCCAAAGCCGCTCGTTTTGTTACTGTACTTTAGGACTGCTCCCTAAAAGTTGCTGAGTCGATGCATCAGTCGATAAGCCCCCCTGAGTCGACTCACATTTTTTCAGTCGAATAGCTGCCTTTTTTGACATGTCATATGTTAATTCCGTAGTTGAATGGAACAAAGTCAGCTAAACTCCTGTTTAAACATTCACTATCAGCGTCTTTGTCGTCTCCTCCTCCTCTACTGTCCAGTGTGATTGGCTGAGCAGCTGACAGCGATGTCGGCAGGAGAGACGCTCTGAGCTACACTTGGATTTAATAACGGAACCAATACTAAGACACACTTTTAATTTCTCTGTGTGTAAATCTGATGTTTTTCACAAATGATGAACAACAGCATTAAAACACAAGTCTTACAGGTTAAACGTGATACTCACGTAGGCTATTGTAACCGGGTGGAGACATTAATAATTTTTTCTCATAGTTGGAAGAAACAACTATGAGAAAATCGATGCATTGCCAACTGTGTGCCAACTCTGGGTCGACTGTGAAAATCCTGAGTCGGGGGAAACACTGTCTGAGGAAACACAAAGAAGGAATTTGATGCTAAAAAGACTGTAAATGTGTCAGATATCCACTTGATATGACTAACTCAGACTGCTGAAGCTGAATATAAGCTTCACAGAGACTTTTAAATGACTGTGTGGACACACTGTGGATTTTGGCCTCCATCACTTACATTGAAAGCACATTTGAAGGATCTTTTAATATCCAGTATGAACAGGAGGAATGATTACAGCGAGGAAAACCTCTTTCACTGTTCATATGGACACCTGACTGCTGGTTTAAGACACACTTGAAAAACTGTGAACTCGTCCTTTTAAGATGTCTCGCAGCTCTTTTGCGAGACAAAGTCACTCACGGCAGTCATCACACATACAGACACGCTAATAGTAACATTCACACCTCAGAATACGTGCAAGCGTATTTTTTTTTCACTATCAACTCATTTGTTTGATAGTGAAAAAACATCAGAAAACAGAAAAACGTCACAGCATCGTAGAGCACAAGGTGATGTCATCAAATGTCTCTCTTTTTTTTTTTTTTTGTCTGACAAATAAACAATCACAAAAAACCCACAAAATATTAAATTTATCACAGTGCAAGACCAAGAAAAGCAGCAAATTGTTGCATATGAGATCCTGGAACTATCAAAAAATGATAGATAGTAGTTGTAGATTAATTTCCTTTCAGTCGATTTGATCTTCAATGATTAGTTGATTAATCTCTATAATCCAGTGTAGATGGATTCTGTTTTGTCAGGTTACCATGACGACTAACTTTACAGGTTAGAGCTTTTATTTTGATCCATTTGGTGCTTAATATTGATTTACTGCCAGAAATGGAAACTGAAATTTGAAAATATGGACAGGTTTGTCTTGTTTTTGATTATCATTACCAGTGCCGTCAAATGTCATCACCTCAGCGAGTTATATATTCACTTTAAAGGACAGGTTTGGGTTTTTTTCAAGTCTGTCTTAATGCAACACTCTCGTGCCTCATATGCCTTGAGTTATTGGTCGATACCTTCCAGTGTTTTTGTAATTTACTGGAGCTTTTGACAGCAGAAAGGCTCCAGAGGCCCAGATATAGCTGCAGCTGTAATAAAAGTCAAAGAATGAAATACCGCACTATTTATATTGAACATAGATATAAATAAATAGGTATTAGATAACAAAACATAGAACTTAATAACTGTCTCATAACACTACTGTTTTCCCATTCGCTCGCCTCGACAGTAGCTCCATCCACACTTCTCCTTTTGTATAAAAACGCTTTCAGACATTCGGCTGAAGCCAATATGAGGCTCCAACAGTTTGAGTTTAAACGAGTATCGTCCAAACTTACAGTGTTTTTATTATATCATTGGACAGTGTTTCCTTGCTGCGCCGTGCCGGGGTGACACGTCCAGGTTGTGGCACCGCTGGGTCAAAACACCAGCAATAAATCTACATGCAAACACCAGGATTAGATTGTTTTCATTATCGATTAATCTGTTAGTAGTTTGGCCTATAAAATGATCAATCTCTATCACTGTTTCCCAAAGCTCAAGATGCAACGCCTAACAGTCTACAACCCAAATATATTCAGTTTACTGTCACTAAAGGACTAAAGGAACCAGAAAATACTGGAAAACTCTTGAACAGATAAAATTCAGAGCAAACCAGCCTCCTTTTTGTAAGCTGCTGGAGGACGATCACAACCAAAGTTGGCAGCACAGCTAATCGGTTTCATCACTTCTGACAGCAGCCGTCTCAGTACAAGAGTTCTGCGAAATTGTGAGAGCTGTCAGTATATCCGCTCCCTCTGCTGTAAAAAAAAAAAAAAAAAAAATTTGCTGCTGACCTCGTACAAGCACTTCCAATCCTGATCTGAGTGCTTTAATCTAGTCTGTATCAGCAGATTCTCGGCAGAAGAGATAATTAATCTGTTTAGGTGAGACGTGTCTGCGGGTGAGTTCAGAGCATGTTTCCTTCATGCAGAGCTCTTCAGCTGCTGTCAAACACACATAAATTGCTTTTCTACTTTTAATCGGAAGGCTGGAAAATACAGATATGATTGGCTCCCAACAGATAGAACTTTGTATGAAAACACCCGAACTATGACTAGAGAGAAAGGATTGATTAGTCGATCATCGGGAAATTAATCAGCAACTGTTTTGATCACCGAATAATCATTTTAGTCATTTTTTTTAAGTGAAAATGCTCATAAACATGTGAGGATTTGAAGCTTTTCTGTATCATACGGGATAGTAAACTGAATATGTTTGGATTTCGGACAGATAAAACGAGACATTTGAGGACGTCACCATGAGCTTTAAGAAAATATAACAAGCATATACTCTGTTTTCTGACATTTTATTGACTTTTCGTGATTGTGATATGAGCAGGGGGGAGATTTATGCTGTTAAGTGATAAGACTTTCTTGGGATTTGATTCACAAATATTAAATTGGTTAGAAAATGATGATTTTTGGGTGGATCTGTAGCGTAGTGGACTACAAGATGAAAATAAGACTTTCAAGTATTTATATAAATTGGTTTTTCAGAACACTGTTATATATGCTTATTTATTGGTGGAACGTCACGCTGTTGCTGGTATTTGTCTTTCTTTATTGGTGTCTGTTTGGGTCGAACACATTTTGATTCTGGTCTAACTGTCCTCGGATCTATTTGAATAATGTCTCTGTGTGTTTGAAAGCTGATTTATACTCGTAGCTTTTTCCTACTATTTTGGACCCGTGAAGAGCTTTATTCTGAACAGGGCTGCAACTAACGATTGTTTTTATTTTCTTGATTAATCGATTAGTGGTTTGATTGATGCAACCTGAAATGTTTTGTTTTGTCCACAATCTAAAGATATTCAGTTTACTGTCATAGAGGACTAAAGAAACCAAAAAAATTGATATTTGAGAAGCTGAAACTAGCAAATATTTGGCATTTTTTACTTTAAAAAATGACTAAAACGATGATTCAGTTATCAAAATATTTGCAGATTAATTTTCTGTCCATCAACTAATTGATTAATTGACTGATCGTAATCTTGTTGGTCCTTCGTGTCGTACAATATTTGCTGAATCGGAGCAGTAAAGTTGTTTTGACTCCTCAGCAGGTTTGAGTTTTTGATGAATTGTTTCATTAATTTGTTTGTGTGTTTCCAGGTTTATGGCCACTAACGACCTGATGACCGAGCTACAAAAAGATTCAATCAAACTGGACGACGACAGTGAGAGGAAGGTCAGTTTAAACTGGTTTATACTGGTTTACTAAAGAACATGTTTAAACTGTTTAAAGTAGGCACACTGGTCTGTGTGCTTCAGGCTGATGTGAGCAAAGACAGTTCTTGAGTGTGTTCGTTTTGAGCAAACCCAGGTACATATGATTGATTGATTGATTGATTGATTGATTGATTGATTGATTGATTGATTGATTTATTGATTGACAGGTGGTGAGGATGATTCTCAAACTGTTGGAGGACAAGAACGGAGAAGTTCAGAACCTGGCCGTCAAATGGTGAAAACACATCTTTTTAAAATGTCTTTCTAAAAATTTTTATATTTTATTTTTACATTTTAAAAATATATAAATGAATAAATAATTATATATATTATACTTTATTTTTCTTTCATTTTCAGAAACATTATTCTGCTCAGTTTTTATTTGTGTCATCCTGAAAATGTCTTTGTTTTTGAGATTATTTATGTTTTTTAACATGTAATTTGGTTTAATTTCTGTCGTTCCTGTATCTGAGAGTCTATGAGTGTCTCTAACTGTGGGTGCGTTTGTTTTGTCAGCCTCGGGCCGCTGGTCAGTAAAGTGAAGGAGTACCAGGTGGAGACGATCGTGGACACTCTGTGCACCAACATGCTGTCGGACAAAGAACAACTCAGAGACATTTCCTCCATCGGACTCAAAACTGTGATTGGAGAGTTACCGCCTGCCTCCAGCGGTAAAAACACTGCTGCTGCCTCTGCTGTTACTTTCAGAACATTATCACCTGTCTCTACTGCTGTTTATGCTTTAGTGTTACTTAATAAAAATATAATAAATGGTTTACATACTCTAACAGCTGTAAGAAGATATAAGTGTTAATGTATTTGTCAACAACTGTAACTCCACCAATAGCTGGAAAAAAAAACATATTTGGCATTAAGCACCATAAAGACATTTACTGGTTTATAACACACAATTTAATCGTACACAGATATGAGGACATTTTAAAGTTAAATCTCCAGATTTTTTTTTTATTTTTTATTAATTGTTTAGTCTATAAAATGTCAAAAAGTAATGAAAAACTGTTGCATAGATAATGTCTTCACATACTTTTTTTGTTTGACCAACAGTCTAAAACCCAAAATATATTCAGTGTACAGTGATATAAAACAGAGAAAAGCAGAAAATCCTCACATTTGAAAAGCTGGAACCAGAGGATTTTTATTTTTTTTCGCTTGAAAAAAATCATTGCTGATTATTTTTCACTCAATTAAACGACTTATTGTTTCAGCTCTACTGCTGTCAAACTCCTATCTGTGTGTGTCTCAGGCTCTGCTTTAGCTGCCAGTGTGTGTAAGAAGATAACTGGTCGCCTGACGAGCGCCATCGCCAAACAGGAAGACGTGTCTGTCCAGCTGGAGGCGCTCGACATCATGGCTGACATGCTCTGCAGGTACCTGTCTGTCTGTCTGCTACACCTGTATTTACTATAACTACAGAACAAGGTGTAGAAGTATGACAGCAATCACATCATTCTGTCTAACTGGAACTAAATAAACTGACTACAGTTAACTGTCTCTGCAGACAAGGAGGTCTACTGGTGAACTTCCATCCCTCCATCCTGAGCTGTCTGCTCCCTCAGCTCACCTCCCCCAGACTGGCTGTCAGGAAGGTATACAGCTGACCTTTTAACCCTTAAAGGATAATACTGGTGCTATTCTATGTTTTTCTCATGTTTGGAGGAAAACTAATAATGAACTGATCTACTAACAAGTATTGTCTGTGTATCCAAAGCCTGATATATCTTATTCCACAGTGCTGTAGACCTCCGTTGTTGTCCAGAAACTATTTAAAAACACATCAATGAGTCACACCGCTGCTCTGGGTGACATGTTCCTTCATTATTTAGAGTTTGGTCATGTTGGTTTGGAGAGTAGTTCTATGTAAGGCAGGTGTTTCTACTAGATTGTAAAGAACTTCAGTACAAAGTCTAAGAGGTTGTGATATGTAGCACAACAAGCTAGTGAAGCTCTAAACAGAACCGCATCCGGCCTTGGCTCATCTTCTTCTTCTATTGAGTTTTATGGCAGTTGGCATCCGTAAGTGTTGCATTACCGCCATCTGCTGGACTGTCCCGCGCCCCGTCTGTTCCGGCGTTGCCATGGCATGTGTGAATAAGCACACTTCAGCGGTGTGACTCATTGACGTGTAGCATAACAAAATTATACAGAACTACTCTCCTGAGACTGAAAACGTGATCACTGTTATTAGTCTTTGGAGCCTTTTCTAAACAAACTAATGTGACCAAACTCTTCATAATGAAGGAACATGTCACCCAGTGCAGCGCTGTGACTCATTGATGTGTTTTTAATAGTTTTTGGACAACAACGGAGGTCTACGGCACAGAGGAATAAGATATATCAGGCTTTGGATACACACACAATACTTGTTAGTAGATCAGTGCATTGTTGGTTTGGATCCAAACATGAGATTTGTTGATAAGAAAAATATAGAAAATCTCCAGCCTTAACCTTTTAAGTTATTCTCCTTCACAACAAGATGTCAGGAACCTTTATGTTAACCTGTGAAAGCTCTTCAGTTATTTATAGTTGTTGTGAATATTTCAGAGGACCATCATGGCTCTGGGCCACCTGGTGATGTCCTGCGGGAATCTGGTCTTCATCGATCTGATTGAACACCTTCTGACGGAGCTCGGGAGGAACGACAACATGTCGACCACAAGAACCTACATCCAGTGCACGGCGGCCATCAGCAGACAGGCGGGACACAGGATCGGTGAGACAGACAGGACGGCTTGTCAACCACCAGAATATAAGAGAAGCTTGAATGCAAGAACTAATCTGCTACTCTAATTTTCTCTGTCTGTGTAGGAGAGTATCTGGAGAAGATCATCCCGCTGGTTGTAAAGTTTTGTAATGTTGACGATGACGAGCTCAGAGAGTACTGCATCCAGGCCTTTGAGTCCTTCGTTAGGAGGTAAAACACACAGTAATACTGCTAAAGTAATGTTATAGTTGTACTTGTTCTCGTTATTTGATTTTTTTTTTGTTGTTGTTGTTGCAGGTGTCCTAAAGAAGTTTACCCCCATGTTCCCACCGTCATCTCCATCTGTCTGCGTTACCTGACCTACGACCCCAACTACAACTTTGACGATGAAGACGAGGACGACAACGCCATGGATGCCGAGCAGAACGATGAAGACTACCAAGGTACTGAAACATAAGTCTGTTTTTGTTAACTAACTGTAGATAACCTGCATTTCTTATTCAATTACATGTTAAGGTAACTGATAATACAGTTTCTGCAGTTCATAGTAGCAGTGAATTATTGCGGGGAAAATGATCCAACACAGTAATATCTCAACAACTATCGGATGGATTGTCATGATGTTCAGATGTTTATGGTTCCAAGAGGATGAATTGTAATAATTTATGGGATTTTGTGAGGTTTCCATCTAGTGTTGCCACCTGGCCAGAGTTTTATTTGTCTAGTGCTTTGGTTTATGATTAAATACCTGCAAAAATAGATCAAAATGAGACAAACTTTATCGCCTCCGAGAGGAATTTTGTCTTGGGCTTAAGTGTTCAATACAGCTGCATATAGAAAAATACAAGGTACACACAATTAAGGTACGTAATCTCCTAATGTACAAGACACATATATCATCGTACCCCCAGTACACAGTCTGCACTACTCTTAAAAACAAAACAAACAATGACATTCTCATCATCCTCTGCTGTACTTCGTTTTTAATGCTAATTAGTAGATGTTAGTATGCTAAAACGCTAAACTACGATGGTGAACATGGTAGCTGCTAAACATCAACATGTTAACATTGTTAGCATTTAGCTCAAAGCACTGTTATGCCCGACTACAGCCTCACAGAGCTGTGGCATAACTGTACACTATTTAATCTTATCTAAGTTTTGTATCAACAGACGTTCCTGCCTGCTTATTTTAAACATTGTCTCAGTTGATTCCTAGAATATTTTTTATACATATATATATATATATATATATATATATATATATATTGATATCGCAATGAAGATGATTTTATCAATATTTCTGATCACAAGGCAGGTAGATGACAGCTAATGCTGACAGCTTAGTCTTATAAATCAAGTCTGGGAATGTTGAGTCTTAAAGCTGTGAAATGATGACTACAAGATGACTTTCATGTAGGGCTGCAACTAATGATTATTTTCATTATCGATTCACCTGTAGATTTATTTTTTTTTGATCACTTATTCCCTAAAGCCCAAGATGAAACCTAAAACCTAAAATGTCTTGTTTTGTTCCAACCAACAGTCCACAACCCAACGATATTCAGTCCTTTAAAAAAAAAAAAAAAAAAAAAAGACTCTAAAGGGTCATTGCAGCTCTACTTGTATGTTATCTTTATTTATTTTTTTAATCAAATCATCTAAGAAAAGAACAGTTTTGTATTTAGATACTTTTACTTGTTCTCAAAGAAACCTGTGAAGAAGCTTGAGGCTGTGACGGGTCTGATGACTAACTCTGTGTCTCTGTCGGTCGGTCCAGGCAGTGATGATGAGTACAGCGATGATGACGACATGAGCTGGAAGGTTCGGCGGGCGGCGGCCAAGTGTTTGGATGCTGTCGTTTCAACTCGTCATGAAATGCTGCCAGAGTTTTATCGCTCCGTCTCTCCTGCGCTCGTCTGTCGCTTCAAGGTACCGTCACTCTGTCGACTCTGCCGACTCTGGTGTCACTTCACCTTTCACCCTTTCTTTACCACATTACAGATCACAACCTTACTCAAATGCTTTGTTTTTATCTCCCAATCAATGAGAAAATACTATCAAGCTGTTTTGAGAGCAGCAGCACTAATCCTAAAGGCTAAATTCCACCTGTTGACATGATAATATCTAATTAAGACCTCTCATCCTGAATCGATCTCCCTGTCTGTCTTTAGGAGAGGGAGGAGAACGTGAAGGCAGATGTTTTCCACGCCTACCTGTCGCTGCTCAAACAAACCCGACCGGCTCAGAGCTGGTTGGCTGATCCAGACGCCATGGAGCAAGGAGACACACCGCTAACCATGCTGCAGAGCCAGGTAACGATAAAACTGAGGATGTATGACAAGTTTGTTTCAGCTGTAAAATGTTCACTACATCTCTCGACAGTTATTTTAAGAAGCTATAATCGATAACACCACTGATGATGATCCATCAGTGTGTAATGTGTTGGTCGTGGCTCGTAGTGATGAACCTACAGAGAATTATCAGTGACTCTGCAGCTCCTCTCGGCTTTACGGAGCTTTATAGTGAGTTTCAGCTCATTGTTTATCTGTCTGGCTGCAACTTTACTGTTCTGGTTCACTCTCAGCGCTCTCATAGCGTCGTTTTCAGAGAAAAAGCTCTAAAAAGCCACTGTACACTACCTGCTCAGCACCAAACGGCAAACAGACACAGTTAGCTGTAGTCTATTTAGCAGCTAAAGAGCCAGATATTTCCCTCAGGAGTTGGTAGAGAGCAAAAACAGAGCTAAAAGAGAGTGAATATTGGACTTATATTCACCAGGTGGACAGAAACACGACTCCACATGAATGATAATGTTGCTCCGTAACTGCTGGATGTGGAAATAAGCAACTGTTTATTAACATATCAACTTAAAAGGTGACGATATGAGTTGTGTTCATTACTTGTTTCTGATGAAAACTAGTGGACAAAACATCAGTTAATGCAGGTTTCATAACCAAATTTAATGGCTCTTTGTCCCAGTGGTTGTTTATAATGTGTTGTTTAAACCAAAACTCTTAAATATCTTATTCAAAAATCCATTTGAGGCTATATTCCAAACCAAAGTGATACAGCTTTGATACATGCAGGATACTTGTTTATGTAGAAAAATAGTTTTGCCATAAATAAATGCTCCTCCCTGACTGCAGTAGTATTTTCGTTCACCAGATGTCGCTGTCGTGCACTTCCGTCATCAGTGCTTTAGTTCGGTTTGATGGGGGTTTCTGTTGTCAAGGTGACAGGAAACCTTCAGCATCCTGCACTGTCAGCCACAGACAACAGGAAGTAGCTGAAGTGGTCTTATTTCTCTCTCTCTCTGTCTCTGTGAATGTCTCTCGCCCTCTGCAGGTTCCAATGATAGTGAAAGCTCTTCACAAGCAGCTGAAGGAGAAAAGTGTCAAAACTCGTCAGTGTTGTTTCAACATGTTGACTGAGCTGGTGAATGTCCTTCCAGGAGCCCTGACTCAGCACATCCCAGTACTAATACCAGGTAATACTAGCAGTTTTCGTCTATCTGAATAACCAGCAGTACTATACTAGCATGATATGGCCAAAAGTATGTGGACGCCCTTTTCCACATACTTGTGTGCTTTTGATCTGGGGCTCTCTCCTGGTTTGGACAAACAATGATATTTTATACCAGGAATCACCAAAAAAGGTCCCTGAGGTCTACTGTATTAGCCCACAGAAGTGTTTAAATAAATGCCGATGGGGAAACGAAGGCACAGCATAACAAGAAAGACCCTCATATTGTCCCAAAAACCAGCGTAGAACGATACACCTTCAGATGTCACTGACTGATATATATGAAATATGCAGCCGATCTCAGACAAGAGGTCAGTAAAGGAGTTTGAACACATGGACATGAGAAGATGCAGTCAGATTTTGTGATGCATGCATGGCATCAGTGGTTTTCCATCCAACAGGATAGTGAGGTACAACAACAGGAGAACACTGATTGGTGAAAATGAACAAATTGTCCTTCAGCTGGACTCTTTCACAATTGACTTGGATGTCAGTGTTGGGTCTCACTACGGCCGTGTTCACACCAACTTAAGCTCTGTGTGGAAAAAAAAACAAACAAAAAGTGCTGGGTCGTCCTTTCATAAAAGGCTTAAAAAAAATTGGAGATAGATTTAGATGCATATTAATGAGACGATTGCAGCTTTAAAAATAGTATTCAGTGTTTCCCCTGGAATAACTTAGCTTAGAATGGTTCCAGATAGGTTTATTCATGTTTATCGAATCATGTACGTGTTTATTTACAGGAGCTTTTGACAGCAGAAGCGCTCTAGAAAGAGAAAAGATAAAATAATTGCCACCGTAGTAACTGTCCAAAGTTGTTTTGGTGACTAATAAACCTTCAAATTCCTGGATTGGTTACAACTGGACTTCTTGAGCGGATTTCCTGTTTTACTGGGGTGCAACACACCCGCCAACGCAGCCGCCTGTGTTGTTTTAAAGCAGAACATGTTTTGAATGTTCACTGATGCTCTTGTGTCTGAAGGGCTCCAACTTCAGAAGACTGGAGGCGTTAAAGCAGCAGATTAACGCTCAAGGTGTCGCAGTCACATGCTCAGCTATCACATATGGCTGTAATGTCTGGTGTCCACATACTTTTGGCCATGTAGTATCAGCAGTAATCAGAGTTTTGTGTCTTCAGGTATCATCTTCTCTCTGAACGATAAGTCGAGCAGCTCTAACCTGAAAATTGATGCCTTGGCGTGCCTCCACGTCATCATGGTCACGCACCCCGCCCACGCCTTCCACGCCCACGTACCTGCCCTTGTCCCGCCCGTGGTGGCATGCGTGGGAGACCCCTTCTACAAGATCACTTCGGAGGCTCTACTCGTCACCCAGCAGCTCGTTAAGGTGGGAGTCGGACCTGCTGCCTCCGTAAACCTCTTCACCTCCTGACGTCACACGATGAGTTTACATTCTACTCTTCTTCTGTCTTCCAGGTGATCCGACCCCTCGACAGCCAATCGGAGGGCTCCGACAGCTTTGACCCCTCCCCCTACATCAACGACCTGTTCACCTGTACAATCAAACGCCTGAAAGCTGCCGACATCGACCAGGAGGTGAAAGAGCGAGCCATCTCCTGCATGGGACAGATCATCTGTAACCTAGGTAACCACCGCCTGTCAGTCACTGGGACGTGATGTCATTTGTATGATGCAGCTTCCTCTTTGACTCCTCAACTTCTCCCCCTCTCTGGTTGCCTAGGTGACCGCCTCCCCACCGAGCTTCCTGGAACGCTGCTGATCTTCTTAGAACGCCTCAAGAACGAGATCACAAGACTGACGACCGTGAAAGGTAAGCCCCGCCCCCCCAGGTCGATTACCTTGGATCAGTAATTTAATATTAAAAATGAAGTTTTAGATGTTGTTTTATTTATTTTTTAAAAATTAATAAGGTCTTATTTTCATTCTTTGGGCAAGACATGACGTCATATTCCCTTTTTATATCGTCAAATAACTAGTTAAAAACAAACACATCAGAAAAATGAGCACTTGAACAAACATCAGTGTTATCAGAACATTTACCTTTTCCTTTGTGGCTCTGCTGGTTTTCTATTTATGTTTTTGTGTCTAACTGTGTTTGTTTGTTTTCCAGCTCTGACGCTGATCGCTGGATCCCCGTTGAAAATTGATCTGAGGCCTGTTCTACCTGACGCCGTTCCCATCCTCGCCTCCTTCCTCCGCAAAAACCAGCGAGCCCTGAAGCTCTGCACGCTGGCTGCTCTGGACATCCTGCTTAGAAACTACAGGTAACACGCACACACCTGTCAGCCACGGCGGCAGCTGTTAACTCCTCCCACCCCTCCTCTCGCCTGGTAACTGTTTCTGAATGCGTGTTTCAGCTCTGCGGTGACTCCGGTCATGGTGGACGCCGTCCTGGCCGAGCTCCCCCCTCTCATCTCGGAGAGCGACATGCACGTGTCTCAGATGGCGCTGAGCTTCCTGTCCACGCTGGCAGTGACGCACCCGTCCTCGCTGGGCCAGCTGAGTGGCGGGAACATCCTCCAGCAGCTTATCGCGCTGGTTCGATCCCCACTGCTGCAGGGCGGAGCGCTCGCCGCCATGCTGGACTTCTACCAGGTACAACAGAAACACTGAATTTACAGCTTTTAAACTCCAGATGTCACCAGAGCACTGATTTCTGACTGGACACACAGATCCAGATGTTGAAGGAAAAACCTTGTAGTCTTTTAGTGATTTTACAATCTTTGTTCAGGTAAATGATCTCATGTCTGGTGTCAGTTAAGTTTCACTAAAATATTTTTTTCTGCAGCTTCCAGTTCAGTGTTTTGAATTATGGTGACTACACTACCTCTTTCTGTGAAGCTGCACTTGTGTCCTGGTGTTAAGTTTGGTCTTCTGCTCCTGGTTTTAGTAGACAAACCAAAATTTATAAACTGGACAAACTGGGTAAAGTCGACAAATTGTCTCAAATAAGGGTCTCATTTGAACAAATAAAAGCCTTATTTACTATTTAAGTATAGCTTCTGTTTGAGGCTGTAAATGAACACAAATAACAGAATTAACTGTGTGTGTGTGTGTGTGTGTGTGTGTGTGTGTGTGTTTGTTCAGGCTCTAGTGGCCACAGAGACTCCTGGTTTGGGTTACATGGACCTGCTGAGGATGCTGACCGGTCCAGTTTACTCCCAGAGTGCCGCTCTGCCTCATAAACAAGCTTACTGCTCCATCGCTAAATGCGTGGCTGCTCTGACCAGAGCCTGCCCCACTGAAGGACCTGCTGTGGTGGGACAGTTCATCCAGGTAACACACCTACCTGCGGGTCTACAGAAACTGTAGCTGTAGGCGTTTCCTCTGTGGTAAACATCTCAGAGCAGGTTTAAATATGATTTGTATTTTATTTTTTCCCCTGAATCGTAGGACGTGAAGAACAGCCGCTCAACAGACTCCATTAGACTGCTCGCTCTGCTCTCATTGGGTGAGGTGGGGCACCATGTGGACCTCAGCAGCCAGCCAGAGCTCAAGACAGTCATCCTGGACGCCTTCTCCTCCTCCAGTGAAGAGGTAACATCTGTCTGCCTGCTCAGAATTTCTGCCCTGGTGTTCTCTGTATATTTATGTTCAATTTGTAACAGTGAACTGAACAAGACAAGACATTTGAGGACGTCATCTTTTAATAGATCAAACAACTAATCGATAAATTGAGAAAATAATCATAATGAAAATAAAGTTAGTTGCAGCCCTGATATGAAGCTTTTCTGTGCCATGCGTGATGGTCAACTGAATGTCTTTAGATTTTGGACTTTTAATCAGACAAAACAAGACATTTCAGGTCATCACCATGAGCTTGAAGAAATTCTAATGAGCATTTTTTTATTTTCTGACATTTTATAGACAAAACGATTGATAATGAAAATAATTGTTAGTTGCAGCTCTATTGCAGATGGAAAAGCTTTTATCTATATCTGGTATAATAAATATAGTTTTGTGCATTGTCCCTGTTAAATAAACAATTAAAAATGCAGGAATGACAAGAAGCAGTAAAGTCTAGTTGAGTCCTGTGTTGGTGGATGCTGACCTGTCTCTGCCCTCCTGTATCTCTCAGGTGAAGTCTGCAGCCTCCTATGCGTTGGGTAGTATCGCGGTGGGGAATCTTCCGGAGTATCTTCCCTTCGTCCTGCAGGAGATCTCCTCCTCCAAGAGACAGTACCTGCTGCTGCACTCGCTCAAAGAGATCATCAGTGAGAAATTCAAATTCAAATTCATCTTTCTGTATATGTGTGTGTGTGTGTTGGTTTTTAACGTGTGTGTCTTGTGTTTAGGTTCGGCGTCGGTGTCCGGTCTGAAGCCTTACGTAGAGTCCGTTTGGTCTCTGCTGCTCAAACACTGCGAGTGTCAGGAGGAGGGAACCAGGAACGTGGTGGCTGAGTGTCTGGGCAAACTGACGCTGATCGACCCCGAAACCCTGCTGCCCCGCCTCAAAGGATACCTGCTGTCAGGTAGTTACTACTCGTCCTGTCCCCAACTTAATTGACAACAGTGAAATTATGAAAACAGTAACATATAAACAAGTATGAAGAACAAAAAGAGGAAACAAAGTGCCAGAGAATTCAATTATGACATAATAAATACAACATTTGGTAAAAGGATTGTGCAAGAAGCTTTTAACATTAAATAGAAACAAAATATCAGACGAGGAAAAATAAACTGAAATAAATAAAGGGGTAAAGATTAATATCCAAGTAATATCAATCAATAATTTTCTAGGTTTTAAAATTTGCTGCTTATTTTATTCTGCAGCGTAGCTAAAGAGTCGTAATAGAGCTCAGTGTCAATTAGAAACAGAGGAAAGTTTAGTTTTCTATTGTTCTGTTTCATTTCATGTATATTCAGTTTGCCCGTCATCGCTCTGTGAAGCACTTTGGTCAAAGCCTGTTTGTGTGTGTTTGTAGGTTCTTCGTATGCCAGGAGCTCCGTGGTAACTGCAGTAAAGTTCACCATCTCTGACCAACCACAGCCCATCGACCCACTGCTGAAGAACTGCATAGGTAACACATTAATATTTGCTCAGTTTGTTGTTTTAACGAGATCATTTTCACTGGAGCTGCAACAGTTAGTCAGTTAATACCAGATTAATCAGTTTTTGCAAGAAGCTTTTCTTGTTATAACAACATATCACTATCTCATTATCACAAAATCTTGCAGATATTTCACAAAATGTAAACATTTTTCTTGTTTTAACATGTAAAGTTGGTAAGTTGTTATAGCAACAAACTTCCACATGTCATTAAAACAAGAAAACACCACAGCTGCAACATGTGAGCTGAAGGTAACTTCCTGTCTCCTCTGATTGGCTGATTTTTTTTTTTTTTTTTAATTATTATTATTGTTTTTTAATTTTTCAGGTGATTTCCTGAAGACGCTGGAGGACCCAGACCTGAACGTGCGTCGCGTTGCCTTGGTAACCTTTAACTCTGCTGCCCACAATAAGCCGAGTCTGATCCGAGAGCTGCTGGACTCCGTTCTACCACAACTTTACAACGAGACCAAAGTCAGGAAGGAGCTGATCCGAGAGGTGAGAGCGACCAAAACATCCTGAAATACATAAACAAAATCAATCAGATCGTTGGCTCTGTCGTATTGATCAGCAGATATTTGACTGATGTCTGTGTGTAGGTGGAGATGGGTCCGTTCAAACACACGGTGGATGATGGTTTGGATTTGCGGAAGGCTGCGTTCGAGTGCATGTACACTCTGCTGGACAGCTGCCTGGACCGAATCGACATCTTCACCTTCCTCAACCACGTAGAGGACGGCCTCAAGGACCACTATGACATCAAGGTCCAAACACACTTCTACTACTAATACTACCAGAACAGTGCTAGGGGTTGGTGGGTTGATACCAAAAGTATCAATATTAAAAGAAGAAACAGCACTGTTTCCAAATGACCTCAAGCATATCTTATACATTTCTCTACTGCGATTTCTTCTTACTTATTAACTGACGTTACAACCCAGAGAGGTCTAGGTGTAAGTGAAATGAAGGTTGTAACACATATTCACAGATACCAACATATAAGCAATCATTATATCGGTGTGGCTGGTGATCAGTGTATATACTTTATTCATAACATTTATAAGATGCCTGTAATGATGGCAAACTCCTAAATTAAACTGTCGTGTGATTTGAGGTGTATTGAAGTTACTTACTTACTTTAGTTATCAACGATTCCCAGCCTGGTATTACCTTTTACTTTATCAAAGCCCAAAATCAACCACTCCTAATTACTACTACTACAACTTCTACTACTACTGCTGTTGTTGTTGTTGTTGATGATCCAGCTGTTTACTTTAGTTCTTCTTGCTGTCGTCGTGTTTTTAGATGCTGACGTTCCTGATGCTGGCCAGACTGTCGTCTCTTTGTCCCAGTGCTGTTCTACAGAGACTGGACAGACTGGTGGAACCACTTAGAGCCACCTGCACCACCAAGGTACACACACACACACACACACACACACACACACACAGTGTCGTGTTTCCATCAGTTCAGAGGACATTACATTGACTTACATTCATTTCCTAGAGAGTTATCCTGACCATAACCGTAAGTTAACCCTTAACTAACCTTAACTTTGAACGTCTTCACCCTTAAATTAACGATTTACATTAAGGGGACTTGCTTTTTGTCCCCATAAGGGAGGTGAGTTCCCACAATATGTGTAAACAGATATACATCCCCACAATGTGAGGAATACCCAGACCACACACACACACACTGTCTGATGGCAGGTGAGCAGATGTTTCCATGTGTCTGTACGTTCGCTCAGTCGGACACTGGATACGGTCCTGGATCTTCACATCTTAATTTTATAAAATTTAACTTTTTTTTCTAGAAATTTGGGGAAATCTGTTTCTTTTAGGACAGAGATTTTCAAACTTTTTCAGACCCCTTCAAAAGGATTTTTTTGTTGTCATCCTGAGCCACCCTAACCTAAACCCCAATTAAACATGCGCTTATCTACACAGATAGGGAGTCCATGGCGGCTCACTAGCAGACACACACCAACAGCAGCAGCGGCGACAGCAACATGGCTAGTTAGCTTTAGCTTAAGCTCCTACCTCCCTCCACTGCTCACACAGGCACGCATGTCGTGGTAACTTTCGTCATGGCAGCACATTCAGCGAGGATATAAATGGAACTCAAGTACAGTAGTTTGTTTTTTGTATAACTTTGAGCCCATGGTTCTCACGTTCAGAATATAAATTTAAAAATTGATAGATAATATCAATAAACACTGAATTACAGTTGTTTCTGTTGCAAAATCAAACATTTTTGGCTGCTTAAAAAACTTAAAATTTATTTTGGTGTGCATTAGTCTCCAAATCCATATTTACTGTCCTGTATGTTTGTCAATCACCTGTAAAACACTTGTTACACTTAATTGTTTCTTGTCTGAAAGATGTTGTATCAATAAAGTTTGATTGTCTCCTCTGTCTCTGCAGGTGAAGGCGAACTCGGTGAAGCAGGAGTTTGAGAAGCAGGACGAGCTGAAGCGGTCAGCGATGCGAGCCGTGGTGGCGCTGTTGACGATCCCCGAGGCGGAGAAATCACCGCTGATGTCAGAGTTCCAGTCCCAGATCTCGTCCAATCAGGAGCTGGCGGCCATCTTCGACTCCATCCAGAGGGACTCGAGCTCCGCCAACATGGAGTCCATGGACACCAGCTAAAAACATGGACAGACAAGTTCCCACGATGCAACACGGCACCACCCCCGCTGCTGGAGCGCTAACCCTGCAGCATGTTTCCATGATAACAGGACGCACACACACACACACACACACACACACACACACACACACACACACACACACACACACACACACACACACAAATACATGCATATAAAAACACACACACACGTAGTGACACACCTTCCTAGCGATCGATCGTTCCATGATGCATTGCACTGAAATCAGCTGTTGGAAAAGAAAGAAGATGACGGATGTACGGCTCACACACATGGACAAAAAGGACAAAAACAAAGAACACACACACAAAAAAAAGAAATTCCAGAAAATACGTTCATTCTGAGGCTTGGAAGCTCCTCCCACTTCCTGTTTGTTTTTCTAGCGAGGTCTTCTGATTGGTTGACCTCCCTGTTCATCGTCATTCTTCTCTTGTTTTTGTTTATGATTCCTTTTTTTTTTTCTTTTCGTAATTCCAGAACAGGTACTGTACTGTAACCTGATTGGCCGCTGCTGAGTGACTGACAGTTAGCGTGTTGTCAAAACTGACCAATGGCGGAAAAACGGCCTTCCTGCCTGAGGCTGTGGTGACCAATGGGAGAAGGGCTCGCTCTGTTTTTTGAATGATGTAGGCAACCAATAGGATGCTTGAGGGGGGGATGTGACCACAGGTGGGCGGGATTTTACTGTTTGTGGACCAATCAGCTTCTTTGTTTCCCCTGATTCAATACACCGGCCCTCCATCCCTTTGCTCCGAGGGAGGAGGAGCGATTACTGGACCAGGTCCCATCTGACCAGACCTGACTCCACCATACTGATGACCTGTGTGGCTGTTGCCATGGTAACGTGATGTAAAACTAGCCAGGCGTGTTGGAGACAAAGTAAAAAAATTAATCTGATCAGTTTGTTTGTTTTGTTTGTTCCCGTCAGCTGGGCGGCCTCAAACCGGTTCCAGCCGGTTCAGGACTGGTTTGATTTACTGGTTTGATCCGGTTCAGTCCGGTCTGGTCAGGACAATCCACTGTTGTTTATCGCCCGAGAAAAATAAAAAGGTCCATTTCTGCCTGCCTTCATACTCTGACTCTTATTTCTTTGTGTTGGTGTTTATGTGGAACTCTTGACTTCACACTACAATACATTTCTAAAAGAACTTAAGTATAAAGTCCAAAGGTTGTGATATTTAGCACAAGCTACTGAAGCTGTAAACAGAACCACGTTCCTGCACATGCTCAGTGGTGTCTGCCTTACACAGAACTACTCTCCGGAGACTGAAGACGTGATCGCTATTATTAGTCTTTGGAGCCGTTTCTAAACAAACTAACGTGACTAAACTCTTCACGATGAAGGAACGTGTCACCCAGTGCAGTGGTGTGACTCACTGATGTGTTTTTAATAGTTTTTGGACAACAACGGAGGAATAAGATATATCAGGCTGTGGATGCACACACAATACTTGTTAGTAGAGCAGTTCATTGTTGGTTTGGACCAAACATGAGATTTGTTGACTATAAGAAACATGTAGAAAATCACCAGAATTATCCTTTAAACTAATTAAAAACTATTACTTTACCTATGCATAGACAACACGGACTACTACGTACAGAGTCTGACAAATAAATGGGTGAGACAAAACTAAACTACATATTCATAGAAATATGCACATGCAAACAAATAATATTATTGCTTTAAAGGTCAATATATCAGGATTCAGATCATTTAATTTTCAATGCAGGACTTTTAATGAGTGTTTTACATCGTGGTAGTGCCACTTTTAAACAAAGGATCTAAGTGCTTCTTCCATCACTGTGTGTGACAGTTCATATGTTTGAACAGTTTTACAGAAGTTAAACTGTGATTAGTAACAGTAGAGGGAGCCAAAGCACAAAATGTTAGAGCAGCAGCAGATAAATAGACTGATAAATAGATTTATTTGTTTCCATAGTGCATTATATGTGCCTCCAAAACATGGATAGAAATGTACATACGCCAGTTTAATCACTACAACAGTCCAAAACCCAAAGGTTTTGACTTTACAATGATATAAAAACAGAAAACAAATTTTCACATTTGAGAAGCTGTAAACAGGTAATGTTTGGCATTTTTGCTTGCAAATGACTTATGAACAATATTATCAAAATAGTTGCAGATTACTTTGGTTGATCGGCTAATCCAATAATTCAATTTATTTTCATCACTGACTAGAACATTGAAGATCTGGACTTGTACCATCAGTATTGGACATCCTACAAATACAATAAACACAAGTAACAACAGGTCTTACTCGACCCTGCCGATACACAACTACACAGACTATATCATGATCACATTACACATGTTGCTGACAATTTTATTCAGCCTAAATGCCAGGCCCAACCGCTCACAAGGGATCATATTATGAAGTTGCTGAGTTGCAGAGTCGCTGACTTTAGTTTCCAAAGACAGAAATGCTTAGCTCTGTGGCTCAAATCCCAGCTTGTTAAAAGTTATGAAAAAGGTGGTTTAAAAGCTTTAGATTTTGAGTTGCTTGTTGGGACATTCAGAATAAACTGGAATGTCCATTCTCCCAACTGGACTATATATGGTTTCACATACCAAATACAGTATTTATATATTTGATAGGCTAAGAGGTCTTTATTCCTTTTTTTGTTGCATTTTTTGCACACATATGCAGAGCAGGTTTTGTGGTCATATTGGGAACATTCAAAATGTGCCCACCTGCTGCACGAATCACACTGCACCTACCAAAAAAATGAATAAAAAGAGCATGAGATACATAAAACTCTACAATGAGATAAATCATATGGTAATATGCACACACATATGTGAGTCAATTAATAGTACAAAACACATATTTTGTGTTATACTTTACTATTTCAATCATACTTTCATCTGCATCATTTTAGAGCAGGCAGCACACCACGCAGTAGTCCTCTACATTCCCTAGAAACAATGGTTTTCATAAAGTTTTAAACTGTAGCAACTCCACTTGTTTTGTATGAGTAAATAAATCATGGTACACTACAAATGTTTCATTTGTGAGTAAGAAAGCAAATACATTCCACCAAGTATTCACACACATATAGTATATGTATGACCAACAGCAAGGGTGCACAGATTTATGGATGTGGAAACAGAACCCAAGATTGTGGGTCATGCATGTGCATGCTCAGAACCACTAAGGTAGCACATCTTGACAGAACACCGGATTTTGTGTGAATGCAGAGCCTCATCTTGTCTGCTGTAGTCTCTGCTCTGCGTGTGTGTAGCTCAGACCCGCCCTCGGTCAAGCAGACACATGGACCTGCAGCTCTTTATATATCCATGACACAAAGACAGTGCACAGCTGAGCAGAGGAGAGAGATGGAGACAGTGATGTAACCTGTAGTCTAGTAGGAAGGGAGGGGTTCCCATGCATCCCACTGATATATTTTTCTAACTTAGTTTTTTGTAATCCTCAAGGTGTCTAGTGAACAAATTTTGTTCCCAACTCGAAATATTGTCCCATGGGTCCATTTGGCGGCCATCTGGTTGCTACACTGTGAAAATCCTGGTACCAGGCCTTTATTGGAAGCAGGCTTATATTAAAGAGAGGCCTTTATTCCTAATTCCCTCTAATTGATAAGTATATTTGCTCATATTTTAGTACGAAGCCTCCCTGTTTTCTGATTTGCTTCCGTTTGCTCTGTTAAAATTTTGTTACTGCATTATGCCATTAATAAAATTAAAAGCCTTCATTTCCCGACTTTTATTGTGAAACATTACACAAACATTTCAATATAACTTGTGTGAAGTATGACCGGTCAAGTACGGGAGGGGAAATATGGCCAGTGTCAGTTAAAAACGAAACAAATCTGAGGTAATGTTACGCTGGATATAAACATTAATAGCCAGTTATATATCAATCAGCTGTCTGACTAGGTCCAACCTAACTTTCTTCCTCCCACCTCCAGCTAGCTGTGCTCTCCTCTTGTCAGTCAACAGCAGCTCACACTTCTGTTTTTTCCAGTGTCTGGTTCTTTTCGGGTCAGTGTCAAAATGTCTTGCAGCTTTTGCTCCTTAATTTTCCTCCGCATATTGCAAAACTCTCTCTTTGAATTTGACGGCAAACTTCCGTCTGGTGGATGCCATGTTCGCTCTCAACAGTGTTGTGGCATGGGTGTTATGGAAAATCTAGTCACTGACACTTGCACAGGTTCTATATGGTACTTCAAATATAGCTACCACCATCTTGTGGCACTTGTACATTATTAAAAGTAAAGTTAGGCTTTGCTGTCGGTTTCCCAACTCATTTTAAAAAAAGAGAGGAGAGGGAGAAAAAGAGGGAGAGGGAGCTAGAGAGTGAATGAAGAGATGGAGCTGGTAAGAAAGCAGTGAATCAGATCAATAAAAAAATATCTTATTGTTTCACAGGGGTTACTTTCTAGAGCACAAATAAACACAACCACACCCCCGCACACCACCGCACAACCCTGCAGCGGTGCGCAGCAACACCTGATTTGGTCTGAATACAGCCTTAATCTACCCTTGTTTTTTCCCTCTCCGGCCTGTATTAGGGGCCAGCCTTTATTTGTTTGTGTCAACCACACCCCTGGCCATTATTGGAGACCCGGCCACTATTAGAGAAAATACGGTAATATATCTTTAAAATTATATCAGCTCCATGGCGGGCTGGTCCACCATGAAAATGCTCAGTATTCCAGATTAAAGTCAAGTGCTGTATCGGGCCAACGTCTTCGGGCCCCCAGCTGGAAAAGCAACAGAGTGAGGAATACCTTTATCCCATCAGCCATCACTCTCTATAACACACAACAGCACAATAATAATGGACCTTTGAAATAAAGCATGACCAAAAACTCAGATGGCATGTCCTGGTGGTCCATTGGTTAGGCCAAAAAATCTAACAGATCCACAGATATCCAAAACAAAGAACACATATTAAATCAAATATGGGTCATTTACACACAACAACAGAAAAAATCACTACAATAAAAATAGATGTAATACATGAAGCTGAAGCTTGACACAGGATAAAAACACTGCAAGTTCATTTATGTCCACAGATGTTTATTAGAATATGGTCTTTGTTTACCACCACCATCATCCCACCACCATCAACACAGTTTCATCTACAGAAAAACATACAATTCAACATATATGTTGAACTCAGGTGGAAATGGAAATCTATAAATAAAAGCAAATTACACAGACATTTTTTCCTGGAAACTTTGAGATAGAATTTGGTCTTTGTTTACCACCACCATCATGCCACCACCCTCCCTTCAGAAGTGTATAAAACTTCTCAAAACCAACATTACAGAATGCTTTACACAAAACTAATACACTCATACAAGAAGACAATAAACCAGTAAAACAGACATAAGATTCTAATTTAAGATGTACAGCATATAAAATAAAAAATAATTGGTAGATCTCTGGATAAAAATGAGCTCCTCAAACAGGTTGATCCAGAGCCCTGACAGCATGGCTCATATTTATCTGTGCTGGTAATCAGCACTAATTAATTTCCCACCACTCAGTGTGAAGTTACTGAAAAACAAGCTATATTCATGCAAATTGTGACTATTTATTTAATGATTCATTAATTTAAAACTGCTGATGGCAGAGAAATATTTAAAAGAGCTGCAAGGACACATAAGTCAACAGGAGGTTTACCTGGAGATGAGTTGGACAGTGGAGAAGATGTGCCCATAGTCTGTTTGCATCATTGTTGCTGTGTGCAGTGTTATACAATACATGCAAGATGCTGCACTACTGTAGAAAAAAAGAAAAAATGTAAATAATGTGATTGGATAGGACTGGATTACACAGCTGAATCAGATACATAAATACATAATACAAAGTTTTTCACCACAGGCTTGATGTTGTTATCAACAGAACCAAGATATGATTTGACCTACATGCAGGTTTGGCCTGGTCTGACTTATAACAACTGTTTTTTTTTTTTACAAACAGCTCATGTATAACAAATTTGTAAAGCGCTGACTTCAACAAAATCCAGATATAACTATTCAGTTTGTAGTCAGTTAAAGGTTCTATATGTAGAATTGTGAAGCAATTTACATATATTAATCATTTTTACTGCCAACATAAAAAATGAGACCCTCCCCGAGTTTCTCGGTTGTCTGTATCAGCTTGTGGACTGATTTCTTTTCTGCCAAAATCCAACAAAAGTGATGTTTTTTTGCACTCCCAAGTGCCTTGCCTCTCTCCTGCTAACACAAATGATCAGCATAATAAGACAACAAGAACGGTGCTATCTGACAAGAAACACACTGTAGATATTAGCTCTCAAGCTAATGAAACAGCTAGCTGCCTCCGTAATGGTAATGGTATTACACAGTTCACAAGAAAACACCCCTGCAATGACAAGTTGCCCACTCCCGAGCACATACAGCTAAAACAACATTATTTCCTCAACAAAGGAGCAGAAGACAAGCTCCAGAGCAATAGCAGAACATAGGTTACCCATTTTGTTTTTCCCGTTGGTAGTTCAAAGGGCGTAATAAGCACACATGACGCGTTGATCCCTGGTCCACAATGCGATGCTCCCAGGTCCTCAGCTCGCTGCTGCCCAGCGACAACTCATTGCAGCCCGGCGACAGCTCATTGCTCCCTGGTCCTTGGCCAGTGTTTAGTAAACTTGGTTGGTAAAAAAAGGTTGGCTGTTTGCATGCAGGTTGGGACAGGTTTGGGTGGTTGATTAATGAATATTGTGAGTTGGGCAGTGTGGATTGGGTCTCACCGGCACAGCACAACAGGAACCTCTGTGTGTGTGTGTGTTTGAATGGGCAAGCACATGTACATACAGCAGGAGGGGGGCTTTGCTGAAACGCGATGTTAAAGATCTTTTATGTAATAGTAACCTGCAATAGTCCTGCACCATGAGCATGTGCGCAAGCACCATGACAGCTCATTTAACGGCCACAGATGTCACTAATGAGAAGGAATTTCTGATTTCTACATACAGAACCTTTAAGAGACTTAAGTGAAGATGACAAAATTCAGATCCAGACTCCAGTCCAGATGGATCATCAGGATACTGCTGTCCTCTCTCAACACACACTCCTGGATGTTCAATCACACTCTGACAGAGATCACCACCATCTGAGAAGAAGAGAAGAAACAACAGAGGTCATAAATCAGTGTTTTAGTGTGACTCACTTAATCTGCAGTGATGCAGCACATCCAGTATAAAGAACAGCAGGGACTTCCGTCCTGTTCAGACCAGAAGTGGAACAGCTGTGCAGCATAGCCAGCTTCTGTTCAGCTCTCATGTTAATGTGTTGGAGTGAACATACTGAGAGTCATTAAAACATCATTACTGCAGAAACAGAGACATTCACTCATCAGTTTACTGATAGATTTACCGTTGACACATGTGAACTGTTATAAAGGTTTAAAAGCTACAGAGTTTATGTGGGTTTGAAGGTCTTTCCTGTTGTTAAATCATCACATTACAATCAGTCAGAGCTCTCAGCTAAACACCTGCTTTGATTCCTGGAATTCAGCAGAGGTTCTGGTCTGTATAAAGACCACATGGTTACTAAACGTAATGATGCTTGTGTGAAATCAGAGCCAGTGATTTGCAGGCTGCAGTCAGACTGATCTGAGCGCTGACAAAGATGAACTGATCAATTCTTTAGTGTTGAAATGAGAAAACACTTTCAGATCAGAATTGATGGTACAACAGTCTGATGATGAGGACCACTGTCTCTATACATCTTGTAAGGCCATCACCTGTAATCCAGCTTTATTTCTTGCAGACATGGACACAACAACAATAGCCAACTCCAATCCTGAAGCCTGTCACCATTCTCTTCTCACAGCTTCACTGAGGAAAGCAGCCACTGAGAAGGTTGGAGGTTCACCAGGAAATACTAGATCTTTGCTTTGATACTAACCGTGTTTAATACAATACTGCTGAAACCAGCACAGACTGACTCTAACTCTCTACTGACCTCAGAGTCTCCAGTCTACAGTGTGGACTCTCCAGAAAATCACATAGCAGCTTCATGTCTGAATCCTGAAGCTCGTTTTCACTCAGCACCAGCTCTCTCAGATGGGAGGGGTTGGACTTCAGGGCTGAGGCCAGAGAAGCACAGCTGATCTCTGACAAACGGCAGCCAGTCAACCTGAATAAAGAATAAATTATGTAGAATCCATTTATAATCCAAACAGATGTGTTCTGGTTTTAAATGTGTAGTTCGACATTACTATGTCCTCATCAATAAGCTTCTTTGTGAGTGACTTTGTGAACATTCAAACACATATTCATGTCAACACTGATTCATAAAATGCTGTTGAACTGTAGTTGGAGGATCAATATGAAATGAGACATCTTGGACTAAAAATCTGTTCATTATATATTACATGACCGCCTTCTTCTTGTATTTGGTAGTTTTGTAGGTATGTGTAATTAAAACATGTTATTGGTGGCAGTAATCATTCAAGTAGTCCCTGCCTAACACAGCTACACTGTCGAAAATTAGTTCATGAGTTCAGCTGAAGCTAATATGAGGCTTTGGCAGTCTGGTAGACACCCACTTGAATCGTCTAACTCAAAGTTACAAATTCCCTCTTTGAGTTATGATCCCTCCACTGCAGCTCAGTAACACTGAAACACTGAAGAAACAAAAAGATACTTGATATTTGTAACTCAGACTAACGAAGCCTCATATCAGTTTAAACTTTGGAAGCCATTTTTACACAGAACAAGACAGTGGATTTAAAATTCCTGAAAAAATTAAATTCTACAGATCTGTGCTCAGGCAAATCCTGAAAATTTATGAACCAAATATTTGAAACTTCAGTGAAGGATTTGAATTGAATACATAGCAAAAAAAACTACCAAAGCTACAGCCAGTGAACTGACCTCAGAGTCTCCAGTCTACAGTTTGGACTCTCCAGAGCAGCTGACAGTAGCTTCACTCCTGAATCATGCAGGAAGTAGTTTTCACTCAAGTCCAGCTCTCTCAGATGGGAGGGGTTGGACTTCAGAGCTGAGGCCACAACTTCACAGTGCGTCTCAGTGAGCCAACAGTGAGAAAGTCTGTCATGACACATATATTAAAACATATGTTATCATGAGAGAGGACACTATATTTACTGCATGCATTTGATGATGAAACAGTTTGACATTTCCTCTTCACATCAGTGGTTCAGCTAATCATTTTATTCTTTGAATGGAAAGTGACAGTTGAGAGGTAACAGAAAATAAGAGGAGAGAGAGAGAGACAGGGAATGACATGCAACAAACTTAGCCACCTGAATCAAACCACTGACATTGTGATTATATGGCATGTATCTTAACCAGTAGGCTGCCAGAACACTCCTAGTTCAGCTAATTGTATTTCACTGTGGTTGAATGAAAGAATAATTCTCATCACTCTCTTTTGACTTTTAATGTGTATAAGATCTCTTGAAACAGTCTGAATTCTACCATCTTGCCTTTATATATTCATCAGACCTTTATGCATGTCCTGCTACTATATATATATATATATATATATATATATATATATATATATATATATATATATATATATATATATATATATATATATATATATATATATATATATGTATATATATATATACACACACACACACACACACATAAGTAGAGCACTATTTTAATAATAATAAGAATTTTATATTGTTTATATTTGAAGAACTAAACTACTAATCTATACTGATTTATAATGCTAATCACATCTGGACTTACTGAGCCTTTCTGCAGTTCCTCACAGCTGGGATCAGTCTCCATCGTCCCTCAAGTGATGTGTTGTACTTCTCCAGGTCCAACTCATCCAGAACCTCCTCTGACATCTGCAGCATGTAGGCCAGAGCTGAGCAGTGGATATCAGAGAGTCTTTTCTCTGATCTGTTCTCTGACTTCAGGAACTCTTGGATCTCCTGATGTACTGAGCGTTCGTTCATCTCCATCAGACAGTGGAAGATGTTGATGCTTCTGTCAGGAGAGATGTCATGAGTGTTCTTCTTCTTCAGGTTGTTGATGGCTCTCTGGATGATTTCTGGACTGCTCTCTGTCCGACTCAGCAGGCCTCCTAAGAAACTCTGGTTAGACTCCAGAGAGAGGCCATGAAGGAAGCGAACAAACAGGTCCAAGTGGCCATTTTTACTTTCAAGAGATTTCTCCATGGCTCCCATCAGGAAGTCATCCAGGGATGAGATACTGTAGTCTTTTCCCAAGAAGCCCTTCAGTACCTCAGTGTTGCTATTTGTGTAACAGTGGTACATGTAGACTGCAGCCAGAAACTCCTGAACGCTCAGATGAACAAAGCAGTAGACTGTTTTCTGAAAGATCAAACTCTCTCTTTTGAAGATCTCTGTACAAAATCCTGATAACACAGAGGCCTCTGTGACATCAAGACCACACTGCTCCAGGTCTTCTTTGTAGAACATGATGTTTCCTTTCTCTAGATGTTCAAATGCCAGCCGCCCCAGCTTCAGAAGAACTTCCCTATCAGCCTCAGTCAGCTCCTGTGGACTTGTCTCATGTCTCTCATCATACTTGTGCTTTTTCCTCTTTGTCTGAACCAGCAGGAGGTGTGAGTACAGGTCAGTCAGAGTCTTGGGCAGCTCTCCTCTCTGATCTGTAGTCAACATGTGCTCCACAACTGTAGCAGTGATCCAGCAGAAGACTGGGATGTGACACATGATGTGGAGGCTCCTGGATTTCTTGATGTGCGAGATGATTCTGCTGGACAGCTCTTCATCACTGAATCTCCTCCTGAAGTACTCCTCCTTCTGGGTATCAGTGAAGCCTCGTACTTCTGTTACCCTGTCAACACATGTAGGAGGGATCTGATGGGTTGCTGCAGGTCGTGAAGTTATCCAGATGAGAGCTAAGGGAAGCAGATTCCCTTCAATGAGGTTTGTCAACAGCACATTGACTGATGACTTTTGAGTGACATCAGACACAACCTCATTGTTCTTGAAGTCCAGTGAAAGTCTGCTTTCATCCAGGCCGTCAAAAATGAACAAAACTTTACAGTCAGTGAGCTTCTCTGCTGTGACCTTCTGTAATGTTGGATGGAAAACATGGATCAGCATGAGAAGACTGTACTGCTCATCTTTGATCAAGTTCAGCTCCCTGAACGAAAGCAGAATCACCAGATTGACATCTTGGTTTTCCAAACCCTTTGCCCAGTCCAGAGTGAACTTCTGCACTGAGAACGTTTTTCCAATGCCAGCAACGCCGCTCGCCAGAACGACTCTGATGATGTGGTCTTCTTGGTCAGGTAAGACTTTAAAGATGTTGTGGCACTTGATTGGAGTGTCATGGAGGGTCTTCATCTTGGAAGTTGTCTCAAGTTGCATCACCTCATGTTGGGTATTAAGCTCCTCACTCTGTCCCTCTGTGATGTAGAGCTCAGTGTAGATTCTGTTGAGGAGGGTTTCACTTCCTGCTTCATCAGTTCCTTCAGTCACACATTCACATCTCCTCCTCAGACTGATCTTATGTTCATCTAAAACCTCATGCAGACCACTTTCTGCTGAAAGAGAAGACAAAAGGTATAATTAAAAAGAAATATGTCTCAGTGCACTAGTTTTCAGTGTGATAGAGGAGGTAGATTCCTGTCCTATTTTCAGAGATGATGACATCAGCAGACAAATCTTCAGTTTTACTTTGTACAGTGCTGGTCTGACTGTCTGTCTGCAGTCCAGGTCCTGTTTTGGATCTTTCTGCACACTGTGGACAGGAGGAGTCTCCTGATGAAGCAGACCGGTCCCAGTATAAGGTGATGCACTGTCTGAAGCACCAGTGTCCACAGCTGGTAGAGACTGGATCCTTCAGGATGTCCTGACACAAAGAACAACAGGACGGCTGCTCCTCCACAGAAACACTCCTCCTTTTCCTCTCTCTGTGGACATGAACACATTCTTTATGACACAATATTAGTGGTGGCCAACTGACACTGGTCACAAGTTGCATGCAGCTCTTTCCCTACATAAACAGGCCAGAATGTAAGCATTTGGACAGTTACACATTGGTGTTCTTCAGGCTCTAAGCTTCAGCACATTCAGTTTCAAATAAAATAATATATAGTATTATTGCAAGGGTTCAAAAGTAATCAGACAGACACAACAAAGCGCCAGCAAAGGAAGAGAAGAAGAAGGCTGCAACTTAGTAAACATGGATGTAAACAATGCAGGATTTAAAATACTAAGTTCAAAAATTGGCTTTGCAAATGTTTCATGAGGAGGAAAATGGATTCATTTATATTTACATACATTTGTTAGACCACAAGGATACACACAATGCATTTGGTAGGTAAGTCAATGTACACATGACTTGTTTGTTAACGAGAAAACTCCACGGGCCCCTGTTGTGAAGAGTGGAGCAGGTGGACCCAAACGCAGCAGACTACAGGCAACAGGAACTTGAATAATAACTCTTTATTCAAGGTTCATGCAGGAAAAGCAAAGCTGGCAGAACAGAGCAAAACAGAACAAAGGATCCAACAAGAATGAACTGAAACACAGGACTAAAATACTAACTGAACTAGAGGGGATAAGATGCAAGTGGGGAGATGGGCGGTGAAACTCAAGGGAGGGGAACACTACACCTGTAGTACACTATAACCTGCAAACTCTCTTATTTACAATTTCATGATAATGCAGCTCTTAAACATGGCACACAGAGGCTGTAAATGCTAATTATTCAAATCTACAGAAATGAATGTTAAACTCCTTAGTCTCATTTCACAACTAGTGTGAAAACAAAATTCAATTTTATGTACAAAGGCCTTCTCCCACTCAGTCCAGTTTAACAAACAGGGAAAAAGTCTAAGGGCATCTGGTGGATAATAGCAAATAAGGAACATAGAGCCAGACTGTGACAGGATCATAACAGCTCCTTCAAGTGACTATGACTCATTAAAAGTCAGGAAAAATAAGCAACTTGTGAAAAATAACAGACTGCTGCTCTTTTGTCCTGTGTTATGGTGCTGAACAGAGAGCTCTGGTAAATATCTTCATAATGCATCTTTTTATTTGTGTTTCTCTCTCACACTGTTTCTGCTATAATCTCTCTCCCTGAGTCTGATACAACAGTTTTACAGATTTTACTTTTCCCAAATGTTAAATGTCAGACTCAGTTTCCTCTGCTGCAGTGGTCAGTCTGCAGTGATAAATCAGCTGCAGCAGGCTGTTTGTATACATTTCCATTACCTTCTCCCATATTTTGTGCCTTTGAACAGGAACATGTTAAGACACGTTCTGTATTGCATGAGACCAAACACTCAATTTTCTTCCATTTTCCCTGCAAAACACCCGAGTGCAGCCCTTTAGTAAATAAAGACAGACAATTTGACTTTTTAATCAACCGTTAGTAAATATCACCGTGGGTTAACTACTACTGCTTTGGTTTTTTTGACTGGAAAATCAAATACCAATACCATCACTGTCTCTGTTTCTGGTTAACATGTACATGAAGATCTGTTCTAGATAACAGCTGAATAGAAGGTAGTTCAGTATTTCTTTCTGCTGTGTTTCCTTCATATCTACACAACAACCTTAACAAAACCATCTCACTGAATCATCTTCAGGTCAGTTTACAGTGGAAACAGTCTTACTTTGTGTCTGAGGGTCCAGGTTCATTACTGAAGTGTGGAGGATAATCTTTGGACCAGTCACTCTTCACAGACAGACAGCTGGATACTGGAGACTCTGCTCTCTGTCTGTGGAAATAACAATTGTTTTACACATATCATTAGCTCTTGTAAAGAGCAGATGTAACATGAAACATGGCACAGGGTCATGATTTAATAATTACAACAAATGGTTATGTTCATATCTCCTTCTGCATGTTCTAAACATTTTATCTACAGCTGCAAATTGGATATATTTGTGTGAAGAGTTTTTCACATCTACATGTTTGAGAACACAAAGTCTGACATGTGGGCTGTGAAAATGCCAGATGACAAAATGATTTTCATGTAACAGTTTATTTACTATCAGTTAAACTAAAGGCACTGCTGCCTGAGGCTCGGCTGTCAGATTAACTTGTGCATGTCTAGAAAGCAATCAAAACAATCTGTCCTCTGCAATTTAACATATATTAAATATTGGTTGAAGCAACTAATAAATATCTCAGAACAGCTATCAGGCACAAAATTAAGGCTATAAACTAAGAAATAATACAGTCAAAGCTGAAACAACAAAAAGATCAGTGACTGACACAAAAAATAGAATTATAAAAGAATAGTATTGTAATGTAAGTTATCAAATGACATTTAAAAATGGAATCATCTTCAGGTCAGTTTACAGCAGTAACAGTCTCTTACTTTTTGTCTGAGGGTTGAGGTTCATTACTGAAGTTTGGAGGTTCATGTTTAGACCGGTCAGTCTTCATAGACACACAGCTGGATATTAGAGACTCTGCTCCGTCCTCTGTTTCCTCCAAATCATTCATCTTCTGGAGTCTGAGAGGTAAACCAGTAACACTGGAGACACACACACACATACGCAGTATAAGAAACCTGTCACATCCTGCCTGGACTTTGTTTGTTTCTTGGACTTTTGTGTTCTTTTGGGTTTCCTGTAGCTTAGAGTATTGTGTTTTTTGGTTTCCAGAGGGCTATTGCACAAAAGTAGAATTCAGAAATCCAGGATAATTGAAAAAGTGAGGCTTGATCTAGTCTAATCAGTGCATCCAGGCTTAATCAGTTGCACATTTGCCAAGCCAAGATGCGGAGGTGCGACTATGTCAAGCCAGGTGTAAGTAATTCGGATAAGTGCGCGTTCACGGCTTTCTTAAACAGACCACAGGGTCGATCACAGATTTACTGATGCAGAAATGGAGAAGACGCGTGCCTCATACTTCTCCCCAAGTGAGCAACAGCTTGTAATGGAAACTTATGAGGAGGTGAAACATATTATAAGTAAAAAGGCAATACGGCCGCTGTAATTAAACAGAGAGAAAAAGCCTGGTAGACAATAGTGGACTGACTGAATGCGTAAGTAGTCCAATAATATACACTTATTAACTACTACTCCACTGAAACCATTCGTAATTATGATTAAAGGAGTTGTCATTTTCACAAATAAACAGTTGTACACTTTGCCTTAAAAGTGATCAGTGGAAGTTAATGTTACTCAGGAAATGTACCATGAAGACTAATTACAAACCACAATGCAAGAATATGTACTACAACCATATGTTCAAATCTCTCTCTCTCTATCTCTATATCTCTCTATCAATGGTCATATAGAACAAACATGATTGGACAAAAGAGGATTTGGCAACAAGTAAAGATTAAATATAGGAACATTTTGCAGGCTGGTTAGTGCCTTGATTGCTGAAAATAATGTACAAATGAGGTGGTCCAGAAGACTTGAGGTATCATGTCAATCTTGTGGAAATACTTAGTCCATAATGGATAAGAAGTCACTGATGCTGGTGCTCATAAAAAAATATCACACTTGTAACAGGACCCAGATGCTGTTCAGCCGGATAGCCAGCCTAGCAACATAGTGAGTATTGCCTAAAGGAAATCCACATTATGCACAATTCCTGCTGTGCTAATTGAGAGGTGTTTTACAGAATTCACAAACTGTCAAGTGTCTATACACCAAACACCTAGAGAGACAAATAGAGCTGGCAGATGTGAAGATAAAAGTCCACAAGAAAAAACTGCAGGATATGGACCTTGACATGGAAATCAAACCAAAGACACTGATGAAACTGTACCTGGAAATCCTGAAACTAGAAAGGGGGGTGATTTCAATGCATACTGTAAGCATGACTGTAACACAGTGTATTAATCATTGTTGTTCTCTCTCCCAAGCTCCAAGCTGACAAGTGATGACTGCAAAATAAAAAGGTCAAAACACATTTAGGTGTCCTCCCAGTTTCATGAATGCACAGTACACTATATAGTCGGTCCAGTGAAGTGAGACTATAATTTGGGAAGATTATACAATTATGAAACCTAACAACAAACTGTGTGCTAGCAATTCCAAATAAAATATATGTACACAGGGAAGAGTGACATACACTATCCTTTATTAGTAAGGGATAGGCCTCATCAGCATTTCTAATCATCTCAAGATGTGCAATAATATATGTATTCATCAAACCTCTGGCAGCAATATGAACAGTAGGCCTAACAGTGATAATGACTATCACATGAATAATTATAAAAATGATAATGGTTACAATTAAAATAACAGTGGACCTACTTAACTGAGTGGCAATGTATCTGTGGTGTTTTAAAGCAAGCTAATAAAAATGAAGCAAAATATATACAGAAGAACATGGAATAACTGTAAAACACATTTATTTCCGATTGGAGTGACAGCTGACTAGTCAGATAGCACCAGGATTAATCAAGCTTGGCGGTTAGCCTGGTCTGGAGCAGGCTAGCTGCAAAGAATAAATCTCCATGGTAACTTATGTGCCTCTGCTTTCGTGCAAACGAGTCACGGCTAAATTCAGCCAGGATAAAAAAGAAAAATCCTGGCTTAATCCCTTATCTAGGTTTTGTGCAACAGCCCACTGGTCTCCCTGTGTTTCCTCCTCCTGTGTTTGTGTGTTCCTCCTCTCACCTGCCCTGCATTACCCTCATTAGCCCTGCCCTGCTCTGTGTCTTCCCCACACCTGCCCTGTATCAGTCTCATCAGCCCTGCCCTGCTCCCTGTGTTTCCCTCAGCCAATCACCCCCAGCCTACCCTTGTGTCTAGTCACCTGTTCCAAATTCCCTGATTAGTTTAGTCTATATTTAAGGTCTGGTTTTGAGTTGAGTTTTTGTTGGATCATTTGTTCTGTTCGGCTAGTTCTGTTCGGATCTGTTTGCCTTGTTCTGTTCTTGACCAATTCAAGATTAAAGGAGATTTTCGTCTACTCTGCTTTCCGGCCTCTGCATTTGAGTCCTAGTTCTACCTCTCAAGTTAGTATCTTCTTGTTAGTTTACATTACTTTAACTACAACCATGTGTGTTTTCTAGCCATCACAAAGATAAACTTTGAGCCTAGTTTAAGTCCAACACACAGACTTCAGATAAACATCTGAATCGTTCTTAACTGTGACTTCCCTTGACCGAACCACATGCCACTGTGAGGATGCAGAAACGTTTGAAGACGTCAACACTGTGACTTCATATTTTTCTGACACAGTTTAATCAACTAAACAATTAATCCGAAAAATAATCAGTACATTGATCAATAATGACGGTAATTATTTGCAACTCTAATATTAATACTCACTTTACCTCAGACTTGCTGTTTTCCTCCTTCTGCTCTGCGGATTTTAAAATGGAGTCTGACTGAATACTTTCACTTTCAGTACTCCTCCCTGTACATTCTTGCCCCCTTCTTTACCAGAAGTCACGTGTGTGCGTGCGTGTGTGTGTGTGTGTGTGTGTGAGAGCATGAGAGTGTGTGTGTACCAGGTATTCCTCATGTTGTGGGAACATAAATCTGTTCACACAGTCACATGTGGGGACTCGCTACTCGCTTCCCTTTTGGGGACAAAAAGCAAGTCCACATGACATAAATCAACAGAGGAGCGGGGAGTGGTGGTGGTGGTAGTCTTCTGTAGCTCCAGCCCCGAATGTTTTTTGAAAAGCTGAATCTTGTAGGGTTTTTAATAACTTGAACATTGTGTCATTTCCTCTGTCTCTCTGGCTGCACCAGCAAATCAACTGAGCAAAAGTTCTATTGCTGGGGCAATATCACCATCCGTAGTCTGCCCTAATGTTGTCATGGGGCATTAAGTGTGTTGTATTTCATTCAGTCGTGTCACCTCTGTGAGCAAGCTTGCTAGCTAACTAACTAGCCTAATGATGAGCCACAGGGTAAAATGAGTGAGCGAGTGAAGAGGAAAGGACAGGAGAAAATCTGTGGAGCAGTGGAGTAAGCAGAACAAGAGCGGGGGAGATAACAGGAGTGAGAAAGGAGTGAAAAGCAGAAGTTAAGAGAAGGAGAGGAGGAGGAGTGGAGAACTGGTGAGAAGAGGACAGAAGTGGAAGTGGAAGTCTGGATTTGAGGAGAGAAGAAAGGAAGGAGTGAAAGAGAAAGTTGCTTGCTCATGGGGAAATTGTTGGGTCTCTGTATATTAAAGAGTATGGCCTCAACCTGCTCTATGTGAAAAGTGCCCTGAGATGATTTGGCGCTATATAAATAAAAACTGATTGATTTGATTGAAAGTGAGGAAAAGAATGAAGGAAATGAGATGGGAAAACTTGTGGAGAAAACTGGTGAAGAAGAAGAAGAGTGACATGAGACGAAAATGAAAAGAGACAAACAGAGGAGTAAAGGAGAGCAGATGTAAGGGGGTGATCTAGGATTTTTCTAAATCAGGGGACATAAAGGGGCCAGATTTTACACATAGGGGCCAAGTATATGTCCAACATCCATGCACAATTCCTTATTCAGTTCACCAGTCATTCCTTGTTTGCTGTTGGCTCTATAGCTTTGAGCAAAGACACACCATCACTGAATATATTTAGCAAATTGTGCCTTTTTAAAGCACATTGTGTACTTCAAAAAGCTTAGAAAATAAAAATACTTGATTTTATATAATATCGTTTTGAACTAGGTTGGACAGAAAACAAAATACATTAGACACTTTTAAAAAAAATATGTAATACATAAAATAAAACAAATAGGTGATGTAAAGTAGAACAGTATAAACAGACAGTTTAGAGCAGAAAAACCTACAATGAGCACAGACAAGAATTTGTGTCAGTGTCTGTAACTCTATTGGTACTGCTTATACATACACATACACAAGGGCTGCAAATTATTTTCATTGTCGATTAATCTGTTGATTATTTTCTCAATTAATTAATTAGTTGTTTGGTTTATAAAATGTCAGAAAATTGTGATTTTTTTCCCCAAAGCCCTAGGTGATGTCCTTAAATGTCTTGTTTACTCAAATAGATTAATCAATCATCAAAATAGTTGGCAATTAATTTTATAGTTGAAAATTATTCGATTCATCGACTAATCGTTGCACATCTAATATACACATCCTCTACCTGAAGCAAAATCCAGACACAATGTACATTTTGCTCATCTCAAAATCGAACAATTCTGTATTTTTTGTTACTGAAGCTGAAACACCTCACAAATTCATTCATATCCAATGACTTTGCCCGTCTGGACTCAATGCTCAAGACCCAAAAGTGACTCAAACGGTCATCTCCCGTTGTTGTTCATAAGTGGTTTTTAATAAGGCTTAAGACTGAAAAGCTTTGCTCACATGAAGCACTGCTTACAGGTATTACAGTGGCAATCTTGCCTAGCTTGAAAATCTCAGGAAATGCCTGCTTGCTTCTAGAAATACTACAAACTCAAGAGGAGTAGTGAAACTCTGCATTCTGCTTTTTTATTTCCCAAAACTCTCTTGATCTGATACAGCTCATGTGTCAAGTCATCACCATTTGACTCAATAATCTTAGCCATGGGAAAAAGAGCCTCTTCCTGTAATTGTAAATGGACTGTACTTGTATAGCGCCTTTCTAGTCTTCCGACCACTCAAACCATTTTTACACTATGAGCCACATTCACCCGTTCACACACACATTCATACACTGAATGGATACAGGGGCTACCATGCAAGGTCCCAACCTGCCCATCAGAGGGAACTAATCACACACACATTCATACACTGATTGCACAGCCATGCACTTGGATTCCCTTCATGATTTTACAGTTTGGTTTAGAGAAGCCTTTGCAGTTCAGCAGTGGATAGAATACATGTCTTTGAAAGCTTTCCCTGTCATCTTTGTCAACTCTACACTCATGTAGTGATCATGTAATCACATAGCCTCCTAGTCATCTTCGGCTGCCTCTTCTCAATTCTTTCCAAACTGACTTCACATTTTACAGCTATTTCCTCCACCACTTTTCCACACAAGCTCAAATGAGGCCTAAATCCTGTATTGCTGCAATGTGTCAAGTAATGATTCCACAAGACTGACAGCTGCTGCTAAGTCTAGTGACGGGGGTTGTAGCATGTCAGACAAAAACTTGGACTGACCCAGAATTTTATTGAAAGTAACCAGAAGTCCAAAAAAAGTAATGTCAATTGACCCTATTAAGCCATAAGCATCTACTGCCTGATCACCATTACTTTCAAGCCCAATCTCTTGCAGTACACAGTATACTGCAGGGAGCCTAACAGGTTGCAACAGGCTATGTACCTGCAAGCCCACCTAGTGTCACTTCTGGGGAGTTCACGAGGCTTGCCACCATACATTTCCCTCTGAATTTCAAGCTATTTTGTGTGCACATATGATCCAGACATAGAAGAATGAAGTTTCTGAAGAAGTGCAAAAAAAGCAATCAGCCTCGGAGACTGACTTGACGTTATCCACGATCACAAGGTTCAAACAATGAGCGTTACAATGCACATAAAATACATACTTCTATCACTTCATACAACTTCTCAGATTCTTGTACACACACCCGGGTGCTTGCCACTCATAACAGCAGCACAGTCATAGCCCTGAACAACCAAGTTGGTCCGATATTCTAGCCCATGCCTTTCAAGGCATTTTATGATCAAGTTGGTTAGCCCTGCTGCATCTAGCCTGTCAGCCCTCTGAAAGTCAAGAAAGCTCTCATTTGACCCCATTGTAATAGTATCGACTGTTGAGTGATATTTGCTCTTTCTTCTGAAGGTCTTTGATTTCATCAGCAATTATACTGAAAACCTCACTTTGTTTGACTTCCCTTCCTATTATTTCAGGCTGCACCATTTCTACTAAGCATTCCAGTATTTAATTTTGGATGGTTTTGCTAGTGTACCTGGCATTTCCATGAGCTTTCATGCGCTTCTCTATCAGGGGATCGTGCTTTCCTCTAAAATGGCTAAGAAGTTGCCTCTGGTATTTGAGTCCTCAGACTCTCTGTGACCTCTTTGGGAGATGTTCTGGGTGGCAGTTAATAGCAGTACCCATGCAATGGTTTTGATGTATGCCCGATTCTTTCTTTTTCCTCTCTTTATTGATGGAATCTATCATACATGAATTTGTTTGAATAACCATTTGGTGCTGCTTCCATGCAAACATGGCATTGCTGTAGTGCTGTGATTTAGAGTGGTCTTTAAAGCCACCTTCCTTGCACAAAGCTTTCTTCCAGTTGGAAAAGCCTGTTTCTGACCTAAATACATAGGATGGGGCATTTGGAAGGGAAAAATTCTGACAAGCATAGCAAAAAACAGAATCTTAACTAATGGAATACTATAACCATGTGTTGTCTTTGTACCATGAATCATTAAATGCCCTCTTCCTGTTCCCATGCTGTGTCTTGGGGAAGACCTTGAGGTGAGGCTGCACAGGATGCTCTGCTCTAAACTGGGAAATGTCTAGAGAGAAGCAGATGAAATAAAAGTTTGGTGCCTACTTGATTGTGAATTCCCCTCACCTTTCATAACCCCACTGTCATGACGTATACAGACAGTAAATAATTATTAATCAATATGTAGTTTACTAAAGTTCCATTAACAACATTTACAGGATGAAAACATATGCATACCATCAGGTCCTATCGGAGCAGAATAATTCTTTGATGGCTGCGCAGGACCCTCGGCTCTGCACTGGGAAATGTCTGGAAAGGCGTAAATGAAATAAGACTTATTCAACTCTTACTTAAATGTGAATGCACCTCCTTTACCATAACCTGACTGTCATCATGACATACACAAACAGTTATTACCTAAATGTTGATCCAGGAGTAGCCTTTCCAATTTATATTTTGCTCACTACAATAGCAGTATGAAAGCTTACCAGCAGGTCCTAGAGGAGTAGAATAACTGCTTGGTGACTCTGATGGTTCTGGAGATGATGGCTCTGCTCCAACCTCACTCTGGCTGTCTTCATCTGAATCTGAGTCCTCGAAGTTTGCAGCTAAAACACAAATACACATCACAAAAAATGCTTGTATTCAGCTAAACCATGTCATCTGACAACCATGCCATCACAACTATTAGTAAAAAATTGAAGGAAAAGACTCAATGCTTTAAACATTCAGTGTGAGCTCTGGTAGACATGAGAATGCACTGCTCAGCAAAACAAAGCCATTAAACCTCATCACCATAATATATTTCGGTATTTGCTTAAATAATCTTACATCAGTAGGTCCATTTGTGTACTTCAGTGTCATGTTATATAGAATGCAGTTATTTTTACCTGTTGTCATTATCTGGCTGTGCCTAAATGCTTTCTGACCTGGTGAAGAGGGGTTTGAGCTACCCTGGTCTTGACCTTGGCTGGATTCTGCTTTCTTGACTCTCTGTTGCTCTCTTTGCTCTGACACTCCTCTGACTCATTTTGACTGACTGGCTAGCTAGGCGTCTTTTTGGCCAAAAACCATTGAATATCCACCTGTCCCTTTCTTTTCATACTTTCTATCTTTGCCAAACGATATATGCAAATTACTAAACACTGCATGGATTAACATTAGTGGTGTGCTGAATTCAAGCCAGGGCTCACTTCCATCATACTTTTTCATGTGGGAGATCAGGTATTTCCCTATTTCTGAGGTATCTGGGACGCAGCATTAGTTTCATTTACAAAGCAGTGACTGTGGCATGACTGAAACATTATTTCACAAATAATAAGTGTCTTTCAGATGGTGAGCTTGTGGGTGTAAGTAAACAAAAAAACACCTAATTTATCTAGCAACTGTATGTGAGAATGAGCTAACATCAGCAAGCTACAGTGCATTCCAAGGATAGAGTAGTTTAACTAGTGATGTAGTAGTTTGCTGCTACCTAATGTTCGACATACCTAAGTTCAGTGACTGCAGTAAGTAAATGCTTTTACACATTAACGCAAACTAATGTGGGGAATCATAACTTACCATGAAGTTTCTGTGATGGATGAGACGCTGGGCACCACTGTTCACTTCAGCTCTCCATGCAGTCACATGATGCATTAAAGTAAGATTCTCATTAACATCCAAGCTGCATCCAAGTCGTAAACATGGGAATCTTTCCCGTTATTACCTTCCCTTCCGCACTTAGTTACAAGAAGTGTTTGAGGTGCCACAGATTGTGACGTTTACTCATCTGCAAAGAGTCAAGTGACAAATGACAGTAAAGGAGCACTTCAGGGGCTAATCAGATTTCAGCTGGGACCAGTGCCCCTCTGGCCCCACCCCTGGATCCGCCCATGCCACAGTGCATTATGTGTGCCTGCAAAACATGGATAGATACATACATACATTGGTGTAATCATTACAACAGTCCAAAACCCAAATATGTTGAATTTACAATGATATAAAAAAGAAAAGGAGCACATTTTCACATTTGAGAAGCTGTAAACAAGTAATGTTTGGCATTTTTGCTTGCAAATGACTTATAAACAATATTAACTTATTTTATAACTTAATATTATCAACTTATTTTCATCTCTGACTAGAACATTGAAGATTTGGACTTGCACTGTCAGAATTGGCCAAATCAATTTAGCACAACCTACAAACACAAACACAAGTAATAACAGGTCTTACTGGACCCTGCCGATACACCAGTAAGACATAGAAGTGCAGAAATGCTGGTTACATGTTTGAGCTGAAGGCAGTGAATAAGAATAAAAATTTACAAAGAGGACTTTGACAGTTTTGCAGCACAGACTTAATTCTACAAGCTGACATTTCAGCACACTAACAGTTATTCAAGATGTATTGTGCAGAGTACACCTCCTTGCAAGTGTGTTTTCTTGTATCGTCACTTGATGGTGCTGCTTCCTTGTTTATATATTGCACTTGATTTCAGCAACAAAGTTAAGGAATAAAGAAAACAGACAATCTGAAGTTAGTAAATTTCCTGGAAAGAACAAAGTACTTTAGCACTAATTTATAGATCAAATAAAGACATTGTTCAGTCAGTACACTTCAAATTAATGAATTTCAATTGCTAAGCTAGCATAAGCTAGTCTTTTAGTCATTTCACAGCAGGTCAGCCAAACATGTTTCATCTACGGAAAAACATACAATTCAACATATATGAGGATCAAGTTTCCATAATAAATGACTGATGAATAAGTATTAGCTCAGATGGAAATGGAAATCTATTAATAAAACCAAATTACACAGATAATTCTTTCCTGGAAACTTCGAAGAAATTGATAAGAAAATTATAAGAATAATAGACCTTTAAAATAAAGTGTAACCAAAAACTCAGATGGTATGTCCTGGTGGTCCAGTGGTTATGCAAAAAAATCTAACAGATCCACAGATATCCAAAACAAAGAACACAGGTTCAATCAAATATGGTTCATTTATACACAAAGATAACAATAACAATAACTACAATAAAAATAGATGTTATACATGAAGCTGAAGCTTGACACAGGATACAAATGCTGCAAGTTCATTTATTTCTACTGATTTTTATTAGAATTTGGTCTTTGTTTACCACCACCATCATCCCACCACCCTCCCCTCAGAAGTGTATAAAACTTCTCAAAACCAACATTACAGAATGCTTTAGACACAACTAACACAAACATACAAGAAGAAAATAAAACAGTAAAACACACATAAGATTCAAATTTAAGATGTACAGCTTATAAAACAAAAATAAGTGGTAGATCAGTGGATAAAAATGAGTTTGATGAAGTGATTTAAAGGAAGATAATGACTTATTGGACTGAGCTCCTCAAACAGGTTGATCCAGAGCCCTGACAGCAAAGACCAGGACCCATATTTATCTGCACTGATAATCATCACTAATTCATTTCCTGCCACTCAGTATGAAGTTATAGAAAAACAAGCTGCATTCATGCAAATCGTGGCTTTATTTATTTAATGATTCATTAGTTTTAAACTGCTGATGGCAGAGATATATTTCAAAGAGCTGTAAGGACACATAAGTCAACAGGAGGTTTAGCTGGAGATGAGTTGGACAGTGGAGAAAATGAATTTCATGTTTTTAATGATGTTGTGCCCACAGTCCATTTGCATCATTATCGCTGTGTGTAGTGTTGTACAATACATGCAAGATGCTGCATTAATGTAGAAAAAAAGATGAAAAGGATGGGATTGGATAGAGTTGGATCATACAACTGAATCCAATTATCTCACTTACAAGTTTAAATAATATAGTTATCGTTAAAGCCACCTCATTGGCAGTATTTACTTACATCCTAATGCAAATGACTTGTTAAATTTTGTTATTAGACATAAACTATTCATTTTGACGTCATATTTTTACATCATCATCATCATCATCAACCTTTATTTAAACAACGAGGGCCATTGAGAGCAAGCTCTCTTTTACAAAGACCCCCACAGCACAGTGCATATAAAAGCACATAAAAATTATGGTATACATCAGCAACAAAACATATATAAGAACAATATAAACAATAAAAGTACATACAAAAACAATAAAAGCACACAAAAATGACAGTATCAAAAGATTATACAGCACACAGGCCAAAGACATCATTATAAGGGACATCTATTCAAAAACATCTGCATTCACACTACTCTATGTCAGTTAGAAGAGATTTAAATGGATTAAAACAGATTAGCTTGTCTAATTTTCACTTGTGTGGAGCATAGTACTTAAAAAGCCACTTTCACAATCTAAATACTAATATGATGATTTTTGAGGACTAAATAGTCTTGGGACCTAGTGCAGTGTGACAATGATTTATAGGTAAAAAGACATATAAAAGCTAGATACCTGTATCTTTAATATTTACACATCTCTCTTTTCCTGGTTTTAGTCAAAAGGACTGGATGAGCTACTGATATGATCATCAAAATTTAGACTGGAATAATGAATACAGAGATACAAATACAAAGTTTTTCACCACAGGAAATCAAAAAAGTATTCCAGCACACACCAGGATACTGGGATAGACACTATTTATTAAGGAATTACATTAAAAAACAAAAGGAACGAACTATGCGTTTCGCACGTTGCTTCATCAGATTCGCTCTGTGCTTGATTACTATCAGGTGTGTCTTTAAATAGTCAGGTGCTGATCAACAGAAGATCAAACTGGTTCACACACACAGCATCTCATTTTCGAATACAATACAATTCTTAATCCATAAAAGGTAAACAACAGGCCATGATTAAACCTTACAAAATATACATTTCCATAAGACTCATATCCACAGATAATGAGATGAAATTAATGTGAGAGTACAAAATGCACAATAAGGCTATCCCATCTCTAATATTACAGAGGAATGTGCCAGGAGGGGTTTTAGTGGCTCAACTTTACCTACATATGAGGTTTTTTCACCACAGACTTGATGTTGTTATCAACAGATATGATTTGACCTGTGCATGCAGGTTTTCTGGACCAATGATAAATTAATCTAACCGGATGAATTTGTGGACATCCAATCTGTCACATCTTTCACATCTGGGCCCGTATTTATTAAGCATCTCAGAGCAGGAAATCACTCCTAATTGGCCAAAAATGATCAGAGATCAGAGAGATGACAAAATCCAGATCCAGACTTTGGTCCTGATGGATCATCAGGATACAGCTGATCCTCTCTCAACACACACTCCTGGATGTTCACTCACTATTCTTACGGAGATCATCACCAGCTGATGAGAGAAGAAGAAACAACAGAGGTCATAAATCAGTGTTTAGTGATACTTGCTCCATCAGCTGTCAGTCAGTGATGCAGTAAATTCAGTATAAAGAGCAGCAGGGACATCAGTCCTGTTCAGACCAGAAGTGGAACAGCTGTCAGTGTAGCCAGCTTCCTTCAGCTCTCATGTTAACATGTTGGAGTGAACACACTGAGCTCCAAGCTCACAGACCTACAGAAACTTTTGTTTACTCTGCAGATTTCACTGAAGTACACAGAGGAAATAAACTGCTGAGAGTCATTAACATGTCATTGCTGCAGAAACAGAAACATTCACTCATCAGTTTACTGATGGATTTACTGTTGATACATGTGAACTGTTAGAAAAGTTTTAAAAAAAAAGCTACAGAGTCTCTGTGGGATTTGAGGATCCTTCCTGCTGTTAAATCATCACATGACAATCAGTCAGAGCTCTCAGCTGAACACCTGCTGTGATTCCTGGATTTCAGCAGAAGTTCTGGTCTGTATAAAGGCCACATGGTTACTAAACGTAATGATGGTTCTGTGAAGTCAGAGCTAGTGATTTGCAGGCTGCAGTCAGACTGATCTTAGAGCTCTGACAAAGATGAACTGATCAATGCTTTAGTGTTGAAATAAGAGAACAAACAGATCAGATTTGATGATACAAAGGTTTGATGACTGTCTCTATACATATTGTAAGGCTGTCAGCTGTAATCTAGCTTTATTTCCACACAACAATAACAGTAGTCTTCACATCAACTCAAACACATGATCACAACAAGCTTCTGGCTGATCTGACTGGCTGACTTTTCACTCTCTCTCTGTCTTTCTTTCCAATCCTGTAGCCTGTCACCATTCTCCTCTCACAGCTTCACTGAGGGAAGCAGCCAATGAGAAGGTTGGAGGTTCACTAGGAAATACTGGAGCTTTGCTTTGATACTAACTGTGTTTAATACAATACTGCTGAAACCAGCATGGACTGACTCCAACTCTCTACTGACCTCAGAGTCTCCAGTCTACATTGTGGATTCTCCTTAAGATCAGACAGCAGCTTCATGTCTGAATCTTGAAGGTTGTTGTGGCTCATATCCAGCTCTCTCAGATGGGAGGGGTTGGACTTCAGAGCTGAGGCCAGAGAAGCACAGCTAATCTCTGACAAACTGCAGCTCCTCAATCTGAATAAAGAATAAATAATGTCATTTTAGAAGACAAATTTCGTGCTTGAAATTGTTCAATGTTTCATAGGCAGTTCAGAGCTTGAGCTGAAAAAGGTTCAGAATGTAGAAGTTTAGAAAATGGAAACTCCAAACACCTGAACCCAAAAGGATACAGGTTAAAAACAGTCAAATACAAGCAGTGAAAAAGAGCTCTCATTAATATTAATGACGACATGCTGCTACTTCAATAAACACATAGTTACTTCACTTCTCAAACTCTGCATCTCCACCGGTGACTCCATCTACACAAACTCATGTTGTGCTGCCAAACACAAGTAAAAATGCAAAAAGACTAAAACATGACACATTTATCATTTTTAGACCTACATGTGCAAAACAGTTAAGCAAGAGTAAAAAAGACCTAAAAGACCTGCATCACTTGTAAGGGTGATGCGCATTTAAAAAACATAAATGCTATCCCATAAAGCAGCACATGTGTCAATACCTGCTGTTTCAACTTTATCACTTTGGGCACAGACAGCAGAAACTAAAAGTCTGCTGTCATTAGTTAATCTGCACTGCTTGTATTTGTGTTGAGAAGACATCAGTCTGATACCCGCAGACAGCTGCTGGCTGGTGTTAGCTCCCCGCAGGTAGAGACAGACTGAATACAATAAAATCTGCACACTGTTCAGTCGACTTCCACAGTTTTACATCTCATAGTCAGAGATAATTTCTCATAAACAAACACAAACCGAGAGCTCAGATCTGTGTGCGGAGTCCTTTTTTCAGTCTGTTCCTCCCGCAGATCTGATCTCTAGTTCCCCTATGAGTCAGGACAGTCGGTGGGTCCACAGACTGATACTATTTACGTCACGGTTTATGGGACTGTCGTGACTCAAGGCAGCTAAAATAGCAGCTAGCATCTACGTTACTTTTAAACTCAAAATAAGGTTTTTGTGAACGTAGTAATAACTCGATTTCCACAAAGTCAACATTTTACAAATCATGCTGCTCTAACTGAACCATTTGCAACAAGTGCACAGTGCACATGTACACTTTTTACTGAGTAAAGGTGCAAATGCAAAGATTGATCTCTGGATTTCAAGAATCGATTGTTGGTCATTCAAATAAGAATTGCAATTAATCGGAAAATCTATTTTTTTTATCCAGCCCAAAAGTTGAGAATATGGAAACTCCAAACACCTGAACCCAACAGGATGCAGGATAAAATGATGAGCTTAATGAGCTCTTTTATAAAATGAGTGTAGTGACTTTGTCATTTTGTTATTGTTGATCATCATGTCAGAATTCATACAGAAATCATCCAAATGTCACCACAACATTCAGACACATATTCATAAAAGACACTAATTCATAAAAATTTTTAAATACCTGTATTGATCTCTCTGTGTCCCTCTGTGTGTGTGTGTCACTGATTTGAACTGTATTAGTGAGAGAAGACACTGCTTTCTGACTTTTTGTTTTGTGCTTTTGGTGTGAGTGTTTGTGTTGGAGCAGGACAGATAGAGCAGAGCTCCTCACATTGTGAAAGTGTCTAAATTTAACAAATATTTAAATGTTCAGTCCTGGAAACCAACTTATTTAGACTTCTACAGGCTGCTTTGTGTTAGTTTCAGTTTAAATTGGACTTTAGATTAACTTATTTTGAATACGAGGACACATGGCTTTGTGTAATGATCTGTGCTTTCCTCCAGCTGCTCTGCTGTTACTTTCTCTGTCTGCAGTCTTTTATCCTGCACATGCTCATATGAAAAAGCTGACACATGACAGAGAAATCAGAGTTCTCCAGAAATCTACCTATGGAATCCAGGTTTCTCTAATCCCTGACCCTGATTATAGAAACCAGGTTTCTTGTTTGTTGTTGTGTAGATAAAAATCCATGTATAATCCAGTCATATGTGTTCAGGTTTTAAAGGTGTAGTTCAACGTTATTATCTCCTCATCAATGAGCTTTTCTCTAAAATGAGCAGAGTAACTTTATCATTGTGTTATTGTGGATCATCATAATGTCAGCCTTCTTCAGACATCATCCAAATGTCACCACAACATTCAGACACATATTCATGTCAACACTGATTCATGAAAAATACTTTAAACACTTGCAATGAGATCAGTGTGTGTGTGTGTGTGTGTGAGAGAGAGAGAGAGAGTGTGTGTATTGTGAAGGATCAATATCAATTATCAGACATTACTGTGTAAAAAAGATTAAATAATATAATAAAGAAATATTTCTCCTTCAGCTAGTAAACTTGATCAATTTAAAACAGATTTTAGTTGAGAGGATCTTCTCTATACAGATGTGACTCTTTACCAAAAATGATAAACATTAATTTACTTTAACAACTAACAGTGGACATTTTCTACAGTTTCTTTAAGAATCAGTCATCTTTACTGCAGATTAAACTTTGTACAGTCAAAAAAATATGGAAAAAAGAAAATGAACTTCATGGATGTAAGTTATATATTCACATAAATTAGGTTCAGTTGTTAAACATTAAGATCAACAATAATAACAGACAGCCAGTGAACTGACCCCAGAGTCTTCAGTCTACAGTGTGGACTCTCCAGAAAATTACACAGCAGCTTCATTCCTGAATCCTGGAGCTTGTTTTCAGTTAAGTCCAGCTCTCTCAGATGGGAGGGGTTGGACTTCAGAGCTGAGACCAGAGAAGCACATGTGATCTCTGACAACCTGCAGGACCTCAATCTGTGAACACACAGGGAAATAGGGGTATCATTTCTGTACCTAAAAGTACATTTGTCAAAAAAGTACACTGTAAGGTACGGAAATGGTCCTTAAGGTGGTTACTGTGGACCTTTTTTATTTTAAAGGTATGAAATCATTGCTGACAGAAAAGGGTACATAATTGTACTTTTAACAAGGTTAAACCAGTTCAAACCAGTTCATCACCCATTGTGTTCCAAGACATGAAATGGCGCGAGACAGTGAAAATGTTGATTAGTTTTCCTGCTTTGTCAAGCGTGTCCACGGATGAACTAATGAAAAAAATAATTGAAGATGGAATATAAAATTATCAAAAAAGAGACAAGAAAATTCAGGAGTAAGTTACTGGACCTTAATGTTTCTTTTCATGCTACTGTTAGCTAGCTAGCTAACTTTAACAAGCCTAACTCAGGATACTGTAACTTAACATTAGCTAGCTACATTTATGGCTTGTTGCTAGATAGGCTACACTCTTTTTAGCTAGTTCAGAATGATTTGGTCTTTTAATCAAGTAACTTAAACTTTGTGAGAATACTTTTTATTTCAGAGTGATTTTTTTCATTATAATAATTTCATTTAAGTTGGTAACTGCAGTGTAGCAAAGTGGAAATGCTTCCACTTGCCATCACCATTATTCCCTGTCTTATTTTATTTTATTTTTTACAAAGTATTTTAACTGTTTCATTCGACATTATTTGCAATTCTACACTGGGACTTGATTTTCTGTATTTCTTAATTTTATGCATTGATGCTCCCTCATGGAGCCCATGCGGACTTGAGTAGTGCAACCAACTTACTGAATAGTGAAGCCAATGCAGAAGTGCCTTAAACCTGCATTCTTTCTAATGGCCAATGGCGAGGTCACTGGTGGCAAAAAGAAGTCTGATTGTTTAGAAGTCTATGAGAAAATGACCTACTTCTCTCTTGATTTATTACCTCAGTAAACACTTTCCTAATGAGTTTATGGTCTCAATTGCTAGTTTCAAGTCTTCTTCAATGCAGCATGATGTTCATTTTTTAAATTACAGTCCCGTTTAAAGTAAAATAGATGATAAAGTAGTGTATGCTTTAGGGTGTGGCTACATTGTGATTGAAAATTTGCTACCAGGGCAACAATGTTGATTAAGTAACATAATCATGATGTAACCCAAGATGTAGCTGCTGCTATTTCACAGTGTGTTTTCAGTTCATGAAGTTAATTGTAACATTTTAGTCGCCTAAAAAGGTCTTGTTCAGTGTTTGGTTGTGATAAAAGACCCTATAAGGAGTGTCTGTTTTTCCATATACTCCTACTGTACACTAGATCTCAAATTGTTCATGCAGTTCAGTGGACATTTTTATCCAAAGCACCTTAGTGTACCATGAGTGTGCAGACTTTTAGCGTGTATCTGTCTCTGTCCTTTTTCCATCATGAAATCAGACATCTTGAACTAAAAATCTGTTCATTACTTATTACATGACCTCCTTCTTCCTGTATTTGGTAGTTTTATAGGTATGTGTAATTAAAACATGTTATTGGTGGCAGTAATCATTCCTCCTGTCCATACTTGTCTCTTCCCAACATAGCTATTCTGTAGGAAATGAGTTCATAAGTTCAGCTGAAGCTTTGACAGTCTAGAAGACTCCCATTTCAGTTGTCTAACTCAAAGTTACAGACTATTAAGTACAAAATTCCCTCTTTACGAAGAAAACACTGAAGAAACACAAAGATACTTACTTAATATGTGTAACTCAGAAAACTGAAGTCTCATATTAGTTTAAGCTTTGGAAGTAATTTTTACACAGAACAAGACTGTGGATTTTGAATTCATAAAAAAATTCTACTGATTTATGCTCAGGCAAATCATGAAAATTTATGAACCAAATGTTGGAAACTTCAGTGAAGGATTTGAAGGATTGAATATATAGAAAAAACTACCAAAGCTACAGTCAGTGAACTGACCTCAGAGTCACCAGTCTACAGTTTAAATTCTCCAGTCCAGCACACAGAAGCTTCATTCTTGAAGCCTGCAGGTAGTTCTGGCTCAGATCCAGCTCTCTCAGATGGGAGGGGTTGGATTTCAGAGCTGAGCCCACAACTTCATATTGAGTCTCTGAGAGTCCACAGTCAGAAAGTCTGTCATGACACATATATTACAACTTTATACTTAATTCATGCATTCATTGATGAAACAGCTTGAATTCCTTATTTTGATTAACATTATTTTGATCTGCTGCTGTCAGGTTCACATACAAAAGCAGGAAAATGTGATGACTGTTGACAAACACAAATGAAACAAATGGCTTGACAATATTAGACCTGTACATAATTAAATATTAATGTAATTAAATATTTAGATGGATCTGAAAAAAAATGATTCAACACCCAAACACAATTAACAAACCAATAAAGTTGAATTATTTTCAACATGATGTTATCAAAAAGATGTTATCAGGGTATTAAATTTATAAAATTGACCTTTAATGTGTGTAAGATCTTTAAAACAGTCTGAATTCTGCTATTCTGCTCTTATATATTCATCAGACCTCTGTGCATTTCCTGCTACTACTCATCTCTACACCAACAAAAGAGAGAACACCTGAGTTTCTTTCTGTGATAAAAAAAGATTATAAGAAAGACTTAAAAACAAGACTATGTAACACAACTTCCCTCTTTTAAATAAAGTTAATGAGAAATAGAAAGCACTGATTCTCAGTTCAACACACCACCAGTACTTTATGGAGGCTAATGTTGGTTTATGTTAGATAACTTTAGATATTGTTGTATAACTGACACTACTGAATCAGTCTGCTGATTTGCTGATCCCCATGCTCATTATGAAATGGCTCAGAAACCATTAAGAAAAAAATGATGATGAAAGCAATTCTCCCTGACCTCAGAAATGGCCTTTGGAAAATCATACAGATCTTATTTTTAACTCTTAATCATAGTGATAAAAACAGTGTCTGTATGATTATATACTATTTGCAGAACCTACTCGTAATAATAACTTTACTACATTCACTGATAACTGTAAAATACTGATACGCGTTGTGATAAAATACTGCTGTAATTAAACCTCAATCACAACCTCTAAAGTCCTTCATTTGTTTCACCAGGTTTGAATGACGCCTCTATCACCCAAAGAAAAATGAATAGAAGAAAAAACTGTAAAATCCAATAATTACCAGAAATAAATAGAATAAATGTGTTCATTAACTTAACAGCTATAAACACAACAAACTGAAAAATCAACATTACTTGTAATCACAACATTTGAAACAGCTCAAGCACATCTGTAATAACACATTACTTAGGCTATAAACAAATAGAGCACTATTTTAACAACAATAAGAATGTTATATTATGTATATTTGAAGAACTTAACTACAAATCTATACTGATTTATAATGCTAATCACATCTGGACTTACTGAGCCTTTCTGCAGTTCCTCACAGCTGGGATCAGTCTCAGTCGTCCTTCAGGTGATGCATTATACTTCCTCAGGTCCAACTCATCCAGACACTCCTCTGACATCTGCAGCATATAGCCCAGAGCTGAGCAGTGGGTCTCAGAAAGTTTCTTCTCTGATCTGTTCTCTGATTTAAGGAACTCTTGGATGTCCTGATGTACTGAGCGGTCATTCATCTCCATCAGACAGTGGAAGATGTTGATGCTTCTGTCAGGAGAGATTCTGTAGGTGTCCATCCACTTCAGGTTGTTGATGGCTCTTTGGATGATTTCTGGACTGTTCTCTGTCTGACCCAGCAGGCCTCCTAAGACACTCTGTTTGGACTTGAGAGAGAGGCCATGAAGGAAGCGAACAAACAGGTCTAGGTGGCCATTTTCACTTTCGAGAGATTTCTGCATGGCTCCCATTAGGAAGACATCCAGGGAGGACTTTCTGTAGTGTTTTCCCAGGAAGCCCTTCAGTACCTCAGTGTTGCTGTTGGTGTAACAGTGGTACATGTAGACTGCAGCCAGAAACTCCTGAACACTCAGATGAACAAAGCAGTAGACTGTTTTCTGGGAGATCACACTCTCTCTTTTTAAGATCTCTGTACAAAATCCTGACAACACCAAGGCGTCTGTGACATCAAGACCACACCGCTCCAGGTCTTCTTTGTAGAAAATGATATTTCCTTTCTCCAGATGTTCAAATGCCACCCTGCCCAGCTTCAGAAGAACTTCCCTGTCAGCCTCCATCAGCTCCTGTGGACTCATCTCATGTCCTTCATCATACTTCTTCCTCTTTGGCTGAACTTGTGGACTCGACTCATGTCTCTCATCATACTTGTGCTTCTTCATCTTTGTCAGAACCAGCAGGAAGTGTGAATACAGGTCAGTAAGGGTTTCAGGCAGTTCTCCTCCCTGGTCTGTAGTCAACATGTGCTCCACAACTGTAGCAATGATCCAGCAGAAGACTGGGATGTGACACATGATGTGGAGAATCCTAGATATCTTGATGTGTGAGATGATTCTGCTGGACAGTTCTTCATCACTGAATCTCTTCCTGAAATACTGCTCCTTCTGGGTGTCAGTGAAGCCTCGTACCTCTGTTACCCTGTCAACACATGTAGGAGGGATCTGATTGGCTGCTGCAGGTCGGGAAGTTATCCAGATGAGTGCCAAGGGAAGCAGATTCCCTTCAATGAGGTTTGTCAACAGCATGTTGACTGATGACTTTTGTGTGACATCAGACACAACTTCATTGTTCTCAAAATCCAGTTTAAGTCTGCTTTCATCCAGGCCGTCAAAGATAAACAAAACTTTACAGTCCTTAGAGTCGAGCTTCTCTGCTGTGACTTTCTGTAATGTTGGATGGAAATAATGGACCAGCATGAGAAGACTGTATTGGTTATCTTTGATCAAGTTCAGCTCCCTGAACGGAAGCAGAATCACAAGACTGACATCTTGGTTTTTTGAGCCCTCTGCCCAGTCCAGAGTGAACTTCTGCACTGAGAAGGTTTTTCCAACGCCAGCAACACCACTTGTCAGAATGACTCTGATGTATTTCTGTTGGTGAGGTAAGGCTTTAAAGATGTCGCGGCACTTGATTGGAGTGTCATGGGGGGTCTTCATCTTGGAAGCTGTCTCAAGCTGCCTAACTTCATGTTGAGTAGTAACCTCTTTACTCTTTCCCTCTGTGATGTAGAGCTCAGTGAAGATCCTGTTGAGGAGGGTTCTACTTCCTGATTCATCAGTTCCTTCAGTCACATGTTGACATCGCCTCCTCAGACGGATCTTATATATTTCTGAAACCTGCTGCAGACCATCATCTGCTGAAAGAGAAGAAAAATGTAGATTTGAACAGCATGTTAACATGCACTTCCTTAACCAGGTTACTCAGAGAAACCAGGTCACATGGGTAATCACGGAATGTGTTAACATGCACAGTACTGGTTACTGTAAATCTGTGTGTACAAGCAACAAATCAGTGATCATATTTCTCCTCTACAATGACCTTATTCTCAAAGCATGCCTTTCTTATTTTGTCAGTATTATTGATGGAAGATGTTTGTTAGTCCTGACTTTTTATTCTGTTTTGCTTTGTGTGACTGAGTCAGAACCTTTCCTCACAGTGTGAATGTGTCTGAATTCAACAAATAGTATAATGCAAGTAAGTCAGTGGTGGAAATCAACTTATTTAGACTTCTAGAGGATACTGTGTGTTAGTTTATGTTTTAGTCGGACTTCAAATACAAGGATAAATCGTTCTGTGTAATGATCTCTCCTTTCATTCAGCTGCTCTACTTTCCCTATGTACAGTCTTTTGTTGAGTACATGTTAAGTGTACACATGGCAGAGAAAGGATCTACCTGGGGAAATAAAAATAATAAAACGATACATTTAATTTGTACCACATTTTTCATTCAGTGAAAATCAACGTTTCTGTAATTCACAACCCTGATTGCAGTAACCAATAACAGTTACTTTGTAGTACCACCCATCAGAATTATGTCACTGCCCACCTGACAAGAGTTCATTCATGTTTTTCACAGTTGCACCCACTATCAACAATAATCCAATGACGACCCCCCAAATTACCTGCACAGTGTGAAAGCAGCCTCCAGGAAGTACTGTATGTCTCAGACCAATGCCTGTTGGTCAGTGGAGGTGACATTACCAGATTTAATGTGGGCATCAGTTAGTGTTGTTTTGTCTGTGTCATTATATGAATCTTTAGTCTGATTTCATGTGTATCTGTTCCATTACTTTTGAACCCCTGTAATTTAGGCACTATGTGTTAAAAGGGCTATATCTCCCACACAGTTCTTTCTATGTTGACGTAAACCTACACAAATTAAAACTGAGACTTTATGTAGTATCAATTATTTTATTTTAAATTGAATGTGCTGAAGCACAGAACCTGAAGAACTAAAAAAATGTCTAATTGTCCAAATACTTACTGTTTGGACTGAATCTAAAATTATGAAAAATATAAAGCCACAGGCTGTTTCTCTTCACATATCTGCTGTCTGGTGGTTATGTCATGTCTGTCTCCTCCTGTGACTGACCTTCTGCTCCTGAGCTGTTGTTTGGCAACTCCCTTACCAGATCATTCCTGATAACTGACAAACTAACTTTGTGCGGAAAAGGAAAACCAGGACCCTCTTCTAGAGCAAGCCCTGAGAGGGACCTGGAGGCCATACCAGCACCTATCTGGCCCAGTCAAACATGACCCAAAAAAGCAACATGGGGTTGCCGCCATGCTGGCTCACTGGGGTTCGTTGCATTGCTAGTTGGATACTGGACAGAGTCAAAGGCCTTAGTGTACAGATCCCAGACCACCTTTCCATTCACTTGAATGAGAAAGTGTGTCCAAACTTTTGACTGGTACTGTAGGTCTGCTGGTCTCATTGAACCATGACCTTTTACAAGTACTGGGTCGATTTCTAAATGTCTGGTGGCACAGTTCTGCCAGTAACACAGACACACAAACAAGCTGATGTATGTTTTTTTTTAATGTGATGTACTTATTTTGAGGATTTCAGAATTCAGAGTATTTATTGATTTTTAATTTTTATCCTGAGTACTTTTTTTTATCACAGTACTTATGAGATGTATGATGTGTAGTATTGTTGAATTATTTGGTACTGTACAGCAGGAGCTTTGTCCAAGGCAAATTTCCTTCTGGGACAATAAAGTTGTATTTTATTTATAGCCAAGTGTGAGGAAGCTGAGAGTCCAAGAGGCTGTAAAAAGTTAAATGATCTCTTCTGGGTCTGGAATTTCCCCAGTGAGGAATGTCAAGTATCTTGGGGTCTTGCTTCCCAGTAAGGGTAAGATGGAGTGAGACTAACAGATGACTGGTTGCAGTTAGCAACAAGGATGTGGCAGGTAAAAAAGGGGAACAGAGTTGTTGTGTGTTCATGTTGTGAGCCAGTTAACCAAATTTATTTTCGCTTGTGAATCATTAAAGAAATGATTTATCTTTATCCTGCCACTTTTTCTTTTTGATAAAGGTGGTGTACAATAAAGAATGACAAATCAATCTCTAACATTATTTCTACATATATATGTTAACACATTACTATTAATAGAATACTGTAACTCATAACTCATGTAATCATTTATGGAATGCATGTGACTGCATTGTGCTTTTCAGATTACTTCCCCTAACTTACCTTTTAGTCCTGAGTAGGAGTTTTGTAAACACTGCACCAGGTCATTCCTGCTGATCTTTTCCAAAACCCTCATGGTTACGTGTAGAGCTCCAGGATCCTGATATTTCTGTACGATTAGATCCACTGTGCGTGTCTTTTCTGCTTTCTCTAGTTGACCCACTGGGATGCCTTTAGAGCCGTCCAGGATGTCATCCTGCTCCAGGAACCACTTGAAATCCTTAAACTCTTCTTCTTTTAATTTTGCCAGAATTTTAAAGAGCTCCTCTTTAAGTTTCGCCATTATGGCCCACTGCTAAAAATAAGAGAAATTTTAAATAGGAAGGACATGTATTCAGTTCTCATCTCATGTCACTTTACCAGTATGACTTTTGTACATGTGCATGTTAAATGTAAATCGCATGATAATCCACACATTATCACATGAATTCTAGCTGAATACATGGACAGCCACGTTCCAAGTGTGAGGCTTTTGGTGTCTGTATTTCATATCAAATGAGTATATCTTATTTTTATTGTTGAACGGTCGGTGGGCAGTATCATGTTTTTATGAAGTGCTGCCCTCTGCTGGTATTACAGCACATTTAAGGATAAACTTTTAAATTTTCACATATCCTACCTTTACAGGAGTTCATGAATGGTCAGCTGATAATGTTGGACACTGGGGGGGGGCTGTCAACATTATGATTTGAGGAACCATTGAACCTTCTGTATCACCTACTAGTGCTGCTACAGTTGTCGGTGATAAACACTCATATTGTTCATTTTTACAGCACATTTTTATACACAAAGGCAATTTAAAGTGCTTTACACAATGTATTGAAGTAGAGCATAATTACTGCCCCCTGTGCTCCCATTTCCGGGAGTCTGCTCGGATTCTTCTATTTGCTGACCCACAGGAAAGGAAGCAACTGTGGCTGCACCTCACAGCAAGTATTTTTGCTTTACAAATGAAATGTCTCTGAACAAGACATTGTTGAAGGATGCACCTTCTTACTACCTTTCTTGTAATGATCTTCAATTACACAATTTCTTGATGATCTATATATTTTTTTTTAACAATTTTATGTGCCCTTGCTCATAGTTGGCCCGACAAAGGATAACTACTTTCTAACTATCCAATCTCATCACTGTGACTCCTTCAGACATAGAATCTATAATATATCTGGCGTCATGAATACATAACTTAAGGACTCCACTGATTCAGCATTGCTTTCCTGTAACATTCATAATGGATAGTTTAAAAAACAGGATTGAAATCGATGCAGCAGAACCAGAGATATCATATTTTTTATTCCACACGTTCTTTCCTGTCAAAACCTGGTTTCTATATTACTCGCAATGCAACACAACTCGATTCAGTCGACTGTACAGATTTGGGTGTATTATGCTAGTAGAGACTAATGTAGCCTTGAGTTGCTAGCCTCCAGCAGAGATGAAAACCTACAGAGGTCTGGTAGCCTCACTTCTTTCTAATTCCACACCCCCAGATGTTCACACTTAAAAGTTATATTGTATATTATATTATGGCTGATACATAAACGTGTAGCTGGTCATATGGAGATAATTTGAACTACTTTGTACACTGTTTTCATCTATATAAATGCATATTTTAAAAAATGATCATATAATCAAATTTGTAGGTAGAAATCTTAACATACAAAGTCAGTAATTACTCCAGCTGTCAGATACATTTAGTGCAGTAGAGAGTAAAATATTTACCTAAGAAATCTATTAGAGTAAAAGTTTAAAGTAGGAGAAAATGGTGACTCAAAATTGCCCTGAATTACAGTAAAGTAACCATAACTATTGAGTAAATCACTTCCAGTTTAATATGTACACATGGTTTTCATTCACACACAAAGACAGAAAGGAGGGAAGAGTTTCTCAACTTACTGAAACATATAAACCATCTCCTTGTTACCATGGCACCTTGGAAATAACTGAATCTGAGCTTCAACATTTCCAAAAACGTGTTTAGCACTCTTAAGCTATTCTTTCCTTGCTCATACAGACAGCCAAGTTTAAATTACTGTCTGTCCATTATGAAGATAAAAAGAAATATCTGCCAACATTTTAAAAATAGTTTCTCAGACATAAAATAAATGATCATGTCAGATGTGAACATTTTCAAAAACAGAGTTAAGCTTACTCTCTGTATTCTGTCTTATCTTACGACGTTATCTGTCAGTGCAGCAGCTCTTGTGTTGTGACGATGTCTAAAAAGATGTTATTATTCACTCAGTGAGACAACCTGCTTCAGTTAGAACTCCATCAATCATTAATCAACTCTGATTCTTCTACTTCATCGGTCCCTGTTACAGTAGGATGCCTTGATGCTAAACTCTGCTTGATCAGGCCTGTGTGTGCACAGGCTGCTGTTTCCTCATCACTTCACTGATGAAAGATGATAGTGAATGTTTCCTTGTATCAAAGTACACAGTCTGACTGGTCTGATGGCAGTTCCAAAGAAATCAGAGTTCACTGTGTCTACCATGGTGTGACATTTACTGTAAATCCACCATCTACAGTGAAGTAAGAAGCAGGCAATGTCCCAGTCCTGACTAATGATGCTGATAGTAAGTTATTTCTCTTTGAGCTCTTTGTGACACCAGAGAAGATCAATAAACTCAGCAGGTTCAGTCTGTGATTTTGATGATTGTATGAATAGTTTTCAGAACTCAACACCTTTTGGAGCATTTTCTGTTGTGCAAATAAGAAACAGTTATGGTGTTTGTGTCAGAACTGGGCCTTTTGTTTCTAACTGCTAATTGTGAACCCACCTTAATGCTTCCTTTTGTATCTATTGAGCTTCTAAATGTGTAAACACTGTGAATGAATATGACACACATCCTGAACATTTATATCCTGTAAATTCACAATTTGTTTGAAGAGTCTGATGCATGCTTGTGGTTTGACTATCATTTACAGACATTTTCATGAGTAACAACTTCACCTGCTAAATTAGGATCTGTTTACTTTCTTTAAAAGCAGTGTGAATTATCCAGCTAATAGAATTGGACAAAATGGCAAGAGCTAATTTGGGCGCCCCTGGTTCCTGGAGTAAAAATCCCATTAATTTTTCCCATTGACAATGTTAGGTGACTCACAGTTTTAGCACTTCAACCTCTTGGATTGGCATGAAACTCTCTTGGTTAAATCATCAGTACAAAAGATGAACAACTGCATTAGAAAATATCTGGTTTACATGCAGTGCAACAGTGTAAAATACAATAAGCATTATGTGTATTTCCTTTTTAGGTACGTATTTACAGTGTTAATCATTGTCTGTAATAACTGTCATAATTGAATAAAACATATTAAAAGGACAATTATTGAGCTTTTTGAGTTTAATTAAAATAAATGAATTATTTTTCATTTGGACATGAATTTCCATGCCACATTAGAATCTAACCACAACACAGAAAACGAAGTGAAGAGGTTTAAGGTGTTTCAGTGTTGTCCAGCAGAGAGCAGCATAGACCCGCCAACACTAAATACAGCACTGTCATTAGCTTTCATGAGGAGGTGCAGGGCACCTGTTTAGAAATGAAAATGGTGATTGCTTTGAAAAAAATTAAAGAGAAAAGGCTAAATAATTGTCATTTTACCATTGATTTTCTTTTCATTATGACACAGTAAATACATACATAACTTTAGGGAGATACATATAATAATATGTACTGTATTTCAACATATTTATTTCTTTGATTTTGTTTCATTTGGATATTTTAAATTGTTCGTACAGTACTGCAATATTTAGAAGTCTGATAAACCTTTAAAACTAAAAAATAGAAAACAGTCATTGTTCTGAGTGAAGATATGATCATAGTATACTTCTCAACCATGGCTGTATTACATAGGAGCTCTCATAATACATCCATGTGCCATCTTGACTTCCACACTTAATTATTGTCCTCCAGGCAAAACATTGCATGGATTAAATTACGTTTATTGGCTTTTCACTCACAAAGCTTTTATTGCACTTACAGTAATGTAATGAGTGTAGTTACTTGTCATCAACTCAACCTGGTTCACTGTCTCTCTTCTGCTTTACTCAGTGGAGCACACAAACACGGAGTGCTCAGCCCCACCTACGGTGAAACAGAAGAGAGGAGAGAAACTCAGGGCGACCATAAATGACAGTAAAACGCAGTAGAGACTGTGTTTATTTATGTTATTTACCTAATTTATGTGCACTTGTTTCATTACAGCTCAGAGTGAGCATCTGTTACATTTTGCTGTCATTTATGGTCGCGCTGAGTTTCTCTGTGAGTGATCTGTGTTTGTGTGCTCCACTGAGTAAAGCAGAGGAGAGACAGTGAACCACGTGAAGCACTTGAGGTGATGACAACAACATATGTTACGTTAGTGTAAGTGTAATAAAAGCTTTGTGAGTAAAAAGTCAATAACTGTAATTTATTAATGTAGTCTGCATCAAAACACCAAATGAGGGAATATCTTTTTGAAGAATGGTGTTTGTCCCCCCAGAAGAGTTCCAGAGACGGTAGAATCAATGCCAAGGCTGAGGAATACCATTCTTCAAAAAGATATTCCCTTCCCTGTTTTGATGATGGTAGTGGAGAGCACTGTGTACACGTCAGTCCAAAATCTCACATAGGTGTTCAATTGGGTTGAGATCTAGTGAAGAACTGAGAAGGCCATAGTATATGATTCACATCATTTTCATACTCATCAAACCATTCAGTGACCCCTGGTGCCCTGTACATTGTCATCCTGGAAGAGACCACTCCCATCAGGATAGAAATGTTTCATCACAGGATAAAAGTGATCACTCAGAACAACTTTGTATTGATTTGCAGTGACTCTTCCCTCTAAGGGGACAAGTGGACGAAAACAATGCCAGCAAAATGCCCCAGTAAGTCTCTAAATGTGTAAAAACCAAAACAATTAGTTAAAATTAGACTTGAAACACTCTAAAAGGCTCATTGCAGCTGCAGAGTCTGATAATAATTTACTGTAGGTTCATCACTACATGCAACCCTTTTCACATCACATGTACAATACTCATCTGATCCTTTAGTAATATAAAAATATAAATTATACAGATATGGATTTAATTTTATTATGATTATTTCATCTCATACCTTCTCACCAGTGCAACTGTTCAAGACCCCCATGGTAAATGCAACTCAAATCATCTGCAACTTTGTTAGACAGACGACTGAAGCTCGAGGATTTTCTGTTGTTTTGATATTTTCCAAAATAGTTTAATACTTTTTTCCTGCCATTAAAAAATGCATCATGAAGTCTCTCCTTCTCTAAAAATAAGTCTTAACTTACAACATTTAATTTTAGCCTGAGTATACTTAAAACTATAGGAACATACTCATTTATTTACCATTTACATTTTATAATAATAATTTCAAATAAACTTCACAAGGGATGAACAGCAAGGATTGGTCAAACAAGACTGGCAAAAGTAATCTTACCAAATTCAACCTCACCAAAGTGCAGAGACAAAGATAATTACATATACAATTTCAACCACCAATATCGAGGGATTTTATACTTGACTACAGATAAATGTGTTTTTTAATTTATATTTAATAAAACTCACCAAGCAGGATTCAGCGTTCAGATTCAGGATTCAGAGAAGATGAATGATACAGTTAAATTATTCCATCTTACACTTCAACTAAAAGTTATCCTTGAGTTTCCAGATTAAGTCTATGATCTTCAGTCAAGCAAAGGTAGATGCTGTTTTGACCTCAGCTTGCTCTTCTTCCTGTTGAATTTCCAGTCCCTCCCTTGTAGAGCTTACTTGAATCTTTCACAAATCACCACTTCTTGTCATCTTTCAGTTTTGTAAATGCTTACATCTCATCCTTGATAGGTCAAAAAGTCAGCTACAGCTTCACCGTAAAAACCACTGATGCTACGGATGTGGAGAGAAAGATCTGACTTTCCTTTTGCAGAGTGAAACTTTCTCATGAGAATTTTTGCAGGTGTTAACAACAAATGAAGAAATACGTAGTACATGTTGTACTTCCTTCCTCTGTCAACTTATCTTTATTGTTAGGGGCCTATATTTCCGTAAAAGCAAGGGCAAACATTACTTGTATTATGATTCTCATCTGAGAGGTGGAAGGGTGAGACATGCACAAAGTTAACAGACAGATAAATCCAAAGACTGAGGCTTGACACATATTATACAATGATTTGTTTGAATATAGAGCAAATTTGACTGTACAAGCAACAATCAAAGTTAACAAACATATAATTTAGATATAAATTATGAAGAGTTTGATTCTCTAAAAACTCTAAAAGCTTCTAGCTCATAAGGACTGTATGAGCGATAAACAGAAGTACAGAAATCACTTGTGTAAAATAATCAAAACTGTTCTAAACTTTGGCAGAAAATTGTGTTCATGTAAAATCACATCATGTTTAATCACAATGAGTCCAAAACCTGAGGGGTGTTCCATCAAGCTGGCTAAAGGAAAAGTCTGGCTTATTTCGATAAGCTTTGCTAATTTAAGTGAGAGTTCCGTTCCGTCACTGCAGCTTATATGATTCACTGCTAGGAAACAGACTCCCAAAAGATGGTTCTGTCAAGTGTCTTTTCACACTTGCATCACTTGTCTGTGTTTGGACAATACAGTGGTACAGTGGTAACTGCTAATAGTAAAAAAAAAAGGTCAACTACAGTGCACTGTGAAAACCACATGACTGATGCTACGGATGTGCAGAGAAAGATCTGACTTCCCTTTTGCAGAGTGAAACATTGTCATGAAAGTTTTGCAAGTGTTTACTGCAAATGAAGAAATGTTTAGTACACGTTGCACTTCCTGCCTCTGTCACCTTATCATTATTGTTAGGGGCCTTTATTTCCCATAAAAGCAAAGGCAAACTTTATTTGTATTATGATTCTGGTTTGAGAGGCAAGAGTGGAACATGCACAAAGTTAACAGACAGATGAATCCACAGACTGAGACTGGACGCACATTATACAATGATTTGTTGGAATATAGAGCAAATTTGACTACATAAGCAACAATCAAAGTTTAACAAACATATAATTTAGATGCAAATTATGAGGAGTTGGGTACTCTAAACTCTAAAAGCTTCTCACTCATAAGGATTGTATGAGCGAAAAACAGAAGTACAGAAATCTCATGTGTAAAATAATCAAAACTGTTCTAAACTTTTGTTCCAAAATTATGTCCATGTAAAATCACATCAATCGTAACTGAGAAACTTTGTTGTTAGGGCCTTTCAAGCCCACTTTGATTTGTATCTCCTCCTACATAATGCTGCCAAGATGATTTGTATGCCAAGTTGTGCACAATTCTGATCAACAGCACATAAGCTCATTATGATGACATGTACAGTGTATGAGTTATTTACAGCAATGCACTAAATGTCAATGCAGACATGTTTGACGTCTACAAATCAATTGGATCTCATGTGATTATAAAGTCATTCAAAAAATGATGCCAATCAGCATCAGTCCTTACTAGGGCATTCACGACTGCTGCATTTTAGTAGTCATCAACTACTCCCAAACAGTAATCGAGTAGTTGATTCATCGTGGGACAGATAACATTTTTTTTTCACAAAATAACAATGATAAATTCTCATCAAAAAGATCTAAAATACAACCAGTAAAGACTTAACCAATGTAACTGGGACCAACCTGGGGGAAGGTGAAATAAATAAATAATTGAATAAATAGTCCTTGATTGGCTCTGAGAGGCTGTTTACAAATGAGCCGTGATGGACAGAATGTTTACTCGCACTGAGTCCAAAACCTGAGGTGTATTCCAGAAAGTTAGTTAAGTGAAAACTGAGTTTGTTTACCATGAGATGAGGGAAACTCAATCAATCAAACATTATTTGTATAGCACCTTCAGTGCAATTCAGCTTTATCATTTTAAATAATACGTTAAGTTGTAAATCAAAAGCAAAGTCTTAGTTATATTCAATGTGAAATAAAGAATGATGGATACCATATACTTTCGTCAGTTTCAACTTAATACAGAGAAAATTGAGGTTTTCTTTTAAAAGGTGGAAGGGTACCAATATTTTCGGTCATGTCTGCATATATATATATGTACACACACACACACACACACACACACACATATAAATATATATATATATATATATACAATATGTAAAAGTTGTCTTGTCTTTTCAGATAAAGATGCATCAACATCATCAACAACAACAACAACAGCAACAACAGTGCAACAAAGTATATGTCCTGTCAAAACTTTGAACTCTACATTGTCCCACAATACAGAAATGGTAACTGAGCCACAGAAAGAGAAACTGGACTTTCATACATGAAGCATTTTGGTAAACGGGCAGGCATATGTAATGTTGCTGACAAAAGTTAACTAAACCTGGTTTTGCTGTAACAATGACATATTTAATATTATGTTCCACTACAGCACTCTCTGTAAGCTGTGTAGCACATTTCCAGCCAGCTAAGATGATTATTGTTGGTCTGACATCAGCCATCTTGTTAAATTACTATACAATACCACTTTAAAGTGTTTTCAGTGATGCTGTGGAGCACATACTTTCATACTCTCTACACAAACTCCACTGCGTGTTGACTTTTATGTTGCTTTAACCCTGCTTGAGATCTCTTGCATGTACTGTAACCCCATAAAATACATTTTCAACAACCAGTCAGTTCCTGCCAAAAACATACACATGGTTGGTTTAAACAGTTTGATATTTGCTGGAGTTAGCTTAGTTATTTTCATTATTCATTGATCTACAGAATGTACAAATTAAAACATTGAATCAGAGTTATGAGTGTGCACTTCTCCTTTGTTTACAACTTAGACATTATAAACACACACAAAGCCACTTTGGTCTGTCTCTTGCTTGAATATGCAGATGTATAGATTATGATAAACTTAAAAAAGTGACAGATTTCAGCTTTGAATGCTAAAGATACCAATTGCATTTCAAGATCCATATAGTACTCTACATCATAGCAGAATCACAGCTGATGGCCTCCACATGTCTATATCGAATCTTTGGCTGTCTGTGTCAACCTGTCCTTGAAGATAGGTTGCAGTGGTTTCTCACGGATGTCATGGAAGGTTTTGGTTTTGCAGGATGTACAAATGTAGGCTGCAGTCGATGTCACATTCTGCAAAGCATATCTAACAAGTAAGAATATCAGACAGTATTACAAGCTGTACAAAAATTTGTACTTAAAAAAAAACAAAAGAAAATGGTAGTTTTAAGTTTTTACTACTTCATCAAAGTTGCAAGAAATTCACCAGGCAGTGTTCAAATCTACAGTATGTCTTGTGTTACAATGAGTTTGAATAGCGACAGAACAACAAACACCTGACTTGACTGAGCTTAAAATCACAATATTTATATAATAATAATCAGGTCTTTTTGATAGCGTATTTTGATAGCTTATTAAATAAAACATCAACCAACAATAACCAATATTGAATTCTTTGCCATATTAACTTGTAGACAAACATTCTGAAGGTTTCTTGTCAAGAAATTGATGTTGTCACTTCTGCAAAACTAAACTAGCTTTTCTGTGGTGTTGTGTGACAGAACAACATTCTTACCTGCTGATAGTGGTTAGATACTGGTGTCTCTCAATGTGGCAGATGAAGGAATCTGTTCAGCACAGATGATCAGATGTGATCAGATGACAGCAGACAAACACATGTTGTACAAATGAGATCTTTGCCATCAGATCTCACCAGTAAAGATTTTTTTTCTTTTTCTTTTTTGCCTTGTATTCCTCAGTCTGTTTTGCCTTCATCTACAGGTTTACTTATATTTTTACATTAATATACAGTGTCCTATACCATTGTCTATCTGCAAAATATGACAACTATTAATATCTATATCATCAATACATACATTATGTACTGTCATGCCATGTTGATAATTATTATTGTTATTATTATACACATATTCACCTGTTGAGCAAACATGACACATAAAATACAAAGAAACAGAATATGTATGTTTACTGTACATATAATCGTACATTAGGCGTCACTTTAATGTCTGACATTAATAACACAAACGCAATGACAACATCACTGCTGACTATAGTTAATGCAGGTCAACTTGGTGCTAGAAATTCAGATTAACTTAGTTTACACTGAACACACCTCATTGGCTGCTTGTTACAGAAAAGAGGAAAACGGATTTCTTCTCTAAACCTGACCCCTCTTAAGTGCATCATATCGTGTCATTATCTTGTAGCTTATGTGGGATAAAGATGCATAACTTTTTCACAACTTTACAACTAACTTAAACTACTTGGAGATGTGTTACATGACAGTATCTACCCACTTTGCAAAGGATGTGCAATGACAATTATAGTCCCTGAACATTAGTTCCACGCTACTGAGTTCCATCATCTACAGTCACTTTAACACTAAAGTGACTTTAACACTACACTATTGACACTAACATATACTAATATAAATTCTCTGTCAGCTACACTCAGAAATAAAATGAGGTACTAGGTATATTATAGGAAACAAAACAGGCATATTTTTTTGCATTTTATGAAGGATGTGTGTCATGTGTGGACTATGTCTTGGATTGCTTTTTTCTACTTAGTGTGTATGTATCTTTTATTGTGTATGTTAAGTATTTGGCATTTGGATCTTAATTCATCTCTATTTTTTGACATTATATACACAACATGATTCATAGAAACATCTCTAACTAGATTTACTGTCCTCTCCCCACATTTTTTAAAATGTCTTCTTTCATGTATTTATTTCTCCTTGTTGTGAGTGTTCAGTCTGTATGGATTGCTGTTTTCTTGTATCGTCACTTGATGGTGCTGTGTCCTTGTTTTTATATTGCGTTTGATCTCAGAATTAAAGTTAAGGAATAAAGAAAACACAAACAATCTAAAGTTAGAAAATTCCCTGGAAAGAACCAAGTACATTAGCACTAAAAGGTCACATAAAGACTGTGTTCAGTTGGTACACTTCCAATTAATGAATTCCAGTTGCTAAGCTAGCATAAGCTTAAGACTCATGCATAAGCAGAAGTCTTTTAGTCAGCACTATTTTGTCTACAGAAAAACATACAATTCAACATATATGAGAATAAAGTTTCCAATAATTAATGATGGCTGATTAAACATTAACTCAGGTGTAAATGGAAATCTACAAATAGCACCAAACTACACAGACAATTCTTTCCTGGAAACTTTGAATAAATTAATAAGAACTTATAAGGACCTTTAAAATAAACTGTGACAAAAACACAAATGGCGTGTCCTGGTGGTCCAGTGGTTAGGCAAAAAAATCTAACAGATCCACAGATATCCAAAACAAAGGACACAGGTTCAATCAAATATGGCTCATTTATAAACAAAGACAGAAAAAATAACTAAAAAAATAGATGTTATGCATGAAGCTGAAGCTTGACACAGGATAAAAATGCTGCAAGTTAATTTATTTCCAAAGATGTTAAAATTTGGTCTTTGTTTGCCACCACCACCATCATCTCACCACCCTCCCTTCAGAAGTGTATAAAACTTCTCAAAACCAACATTACAGAATGCTTTACACAAAACTAACACAAACATACAGGAAGAAAATAAAACAGTAAAACAGACATAAGATTCAAATTTTAGATGTACAGCATATAAAACAAAAATAATTGGTACATCAGTGGATAAAAATTAGTTTTAAGAAGTGATATAAAGGAAGATAATGACTTATCAGACTGAGCTCCTCAAACCGATTGATCCAGAGTCCTGACAGCAAAGACCAGGGCCCATATTTATCTGTGCTGATAATCAGCACTAATTCATTTCCTGCCACTCAGTGTGAAGTTATAGAAAAACAAGCTGCATTCATGCAAATCATGGCTTTATTTATTTAATGATTCATTAGTTTTAAACTACTGATGGTAGAGATATATTTAAAAGACCTGTAAGGACACAGAAGTCAACAGGAGGTTTAGCTGGACATGAGTTGGACAGTGGAGAAGATACATTTTTTAATCAAATCAATCATTAATCAAATCATTAAGTTTTTAATGAAGTTGTGCACACAGTCTGTTTGCATCATTATTGCTGTGTGCAGTGTTGTACAATACATGCAAGATGCTTGTTAAATATCATGAGATATAAACCAGTCATTTTGACATATTTTTGCATATCATCATCATCATCATCATCAACCACTATTTAAACAGGGAGGGCCATTGAGAACAAGCTCTCTTTTACATGGACACCCTGAGTAAAGTACATAAAAGTACACGAAACAATAAAGGTACATATCAACAAACAATAAAAGCTCACAAAAATGACAGTATCAACAGATTATAAACCAAAAAGGCCAAAGACATCAACATAAGGAACAACATCAATTTAAAAAAACTGCACTCACACTGCTCTATGTCAGTCAGAAGAGATTAAAATTGATTAAAAGGGATTAGCCTGTCTAATTTTACAAGCTTCTGCAGATTGTTCCACTTGTATAGAGCATCGTACTTAAAAGCCAGTTTCACAATCTCAGTACTAACATGATGATTTTCGAGGACTAGGTGCATTTTTCTTGGGACCTAGTGCAGTGTGACAATGATCTATAGTTAAAAAGACATAAAAAAGGATATAAAAGCTAAATACCCATACCTTTAATATTTATAGACAGAGCAACTTTGAAATGTAATCTGGAGCCATGAAGAGCCTTTAAATGTAATCGATCAAATCTTTCAAATCAATCCTAAAACAATCAGGTAACCAGTGATGTGATTTTCCTGGTTTTAGTTAAAAGGATAAACAGGACTGGACGAGCTGCTGATCATCAAAACTGGAATCAAAAAATACAAAGTTTTTCACTACAGGCTTGATGTTGTTATCAACAAAACCAAGATAGGATTTGACCTGTGCATGCAGGTTTTCTGGACCAATGATAAATTCATGTGTTCTCCACATGATGTTTCTACAGAACATCATTTAAATAAATACAGAGTGTCCTCACAATGTTACACTTTATCATAATGGGGGAAATGCAGCTGTGCAACAGTGACGATTCTGTCAGAACCGACAATGATGGAAGTCATGAATCAAACTTTGATCTGGCTTAATGCACGTCGTAAAGATAATGAGCATGACAAGGGTCCTCAGTTACAGCCCACTAAAACTTTTATTTGAACACAATCATGTCAGTTGCATAATGAAGGATATTTCAGCTTCATTACAACAGGTCAAATATTTTATGTGGTTATTTTTTATTTAGGCTACTTCAAATAACAGCAGAGCTACAGCCTGATATTTGAGAGAGGAGGATGCACCTTAACAATATTTGTTTACATTGTTAAAACAGCGATGTTTCACTGTCTCCCAGGAGTAATCCATCTCCTGCTGAAAGCTAAAATAAAATTCTCTTCAGCTTCATAAATTAGTTTCAGTCCTTGTTAACTCTCAGTGCGATTCCGAGATGCTTGATAAATAGGGGCCCAGGGTCAGAGTCTGACTTATAACACCTTTTTTTTCATCTTTTCTGCATCAAATAGGTCATGTATATCAAATTTCTAAAGTGCTGACTTCAACAAAATTCAGAGATAACTGTTCAGTTTGTAGACAGCTAAGAGACTTAAGTGAAGAAGACGAAATCTAGATCCAGACTCCGGTCCAGATGGATCATCGGGGTACAACTGATCCTCTCTCAACACACCTGGATGTTCACTCACACTCTTAAAGAAACTCCCATCTGATGAGAGAAGAAGAAACAACAGAGGTCATAAATCAGTGTTTAGTGAGACTCACTTCATCAGCTGTCAGTCAGTGATGCAGCACATCCAGTAAAAAGAGCAGCAGGGACATCAGTCCTGTTTAGACCAGAAGTGGAACAGCTGTGCAGCATAGCAAGCTTCCTTTCAGCTCTCATGTTAACGTGTTGGAGTGAACACACTGAGCTCCAAGCTCACAGACCTGCAGAGACGTTTGCTATTAAGTCTGTGTACTTTGCAGATTTTACTGAAGCACACAGAGGAAATAAACTGCTGAGAGTCATGAACACATCATTACCGCAGGAATAGAGACATTCACTCATCAGTTTACTGATACATGTGAACTTTTATAAAAGTTTAAAAGCTACAGAGTCTGTGGCATTTGAAGACCTTTCTTGCTGTTTAATCATCACATGACAATCAGTCAGAGCTCTCAGACACCTGCTGTGATTCCTAGTCTTCAGCAGAGGTTCTAGTCTGTATAAAGACCACGTGGTTACTAAACATAATAATGGTTCTGTGAAATCAGAGCCATAGATTTGAAGGCTTCAGTCAGACTGATCTTAGAGCTCTGACAAAGATGAACTGATCAATTCTTTAGTGTTGAAATGAGAGAATAAACACTTTCAGATCAAACTTGATGGTACGATAGTTTGATGATGAGGACCACTGTCTCTCTATATATTGTAAGGCTGTCAACTTTAATCCAGCTTTATTTCCTGCGGGCATGAACGCAACAACAACATATCAACTCAAACACATGATCACAACAAGTTTCCGGCTGATCTCATTGGCTGACTGTTCTCTCTCTCTCTCTCTCTCTCTCTCTATCTCTCTGTCTTTCTGTCCAATCCTGAAGCCTGTCACCATTCTCCTCTCAGAGCTTCACTGAGAGAAGCAGCCACTGAGAAGGTTGGAGGTTCACCAGGCAATACTGGACCTTTGCTTTGACACTAACTGTGTTTAGTACAATATGGCTGAAACCAGCATGGACTGACTCCAACTCTCTACTGACCTCAGATACTCCAGTCTATAGTGTGGACTCTCCTTAAGATCAGACAGCAGCTTCATGTCTGAATCTTGCAGGTTGTTTCCAATCAGATCCAGCTCTCTCAGATGGGAGGGGTTGGACTTCAGAGCTGAGGCAAGAGAAGCACAGCTGATCCCTGACAAACTGCAGTACCTCAATCTGAATAAAGAATAAATAATGTCACTTTAAAAGACAAGGTTCTCTTTGAAATCCTTCAATGTCTCATAATGTGCTCAGAGCTGAAGAAGGTTTAGAATGTAGAAGTTTAGAAAATGGAAAATCCAAACACCTGAACCCAACAGGATGCGGGTCCAAAACTGTCAAATACAAACAGTGAAAATTAGTTCTCATTAATATTAATGACAACATGCTGCTACTTCAATAAAGACATAGTGACTTCAGCTCTTAAAATGTGCAGCTCCACCACTGACTCCATCTATACAAACTCATGTTGTGCAGCCAAACACAAGAAAAAGTGTAAAACGACTAAAACATGACATATCTATAGTTTTTAGGCCAACATGAGCAGAAGAGTTGAGCAAGAACAATAACAGACCTGTGTCACTTGTGCTGATGAGCTTCATCATTATGCACATTTAAAAAACATAATTCCTATCCCATAAAGCAACACATGGATTGTCAGTACCTGCTGTTTCAACTTTATCACTTTGAGCACAGACAGCAGAAACTGAGAGTCTGTTCATTACTTAATCTGCACTGTTTGTATTTGTGTACAAATCATCAGTCTCACTGTTGCACATCTTGTAGACAGAGATAATATCAAACCAAGAGCTCTGATCAGTGTGTGGAGTCTTTTTTCAGTCTGTTTCTCCTGTAGATGTGATCTCTAGATCCCCTATGAGACAGCCAGAGTTAGCTGACCATCCTGAGTCATGGCAGCCCTCTAAATTGCAGCGGGTCCACAGACTGAAAGTATTTACATCATGGTTTACAGGACTGTCATAACTCAAGGTAGCTAATATAACAACTAGCATGTACATTACTTTTAAACTCAAATTAAGATTTCCACTAAGTAGACATTTTACACATGCTGTTCTAACAGAACCATTTACAACAAGTAACCACTGCATACACACAGTACAGTACACATGTACACATGTTTACTGAGTAAAGGCACAAAATGCAAAGATTGATCTCTGGATTTAAATAATTGATTATTGATCATTCAAATAATCACAATTAATTGGAAAATCTATTATTTTGTCCAGACCTAAAGTTTATAAGATGGAAACTCAAACACCTGAACCCAACAGGATGCAGATTAAAAACTTAAAAACTAAAAACAGTGTAAGAGGGTCAGAGTGAATTATTCACTGTAGGATTTTTCTTGTTATATAAAGGTTTTAAATGTACAGCCCAACATTGCTCTGACACAGTCAGTGGACTAAACCACTGAAGAAGAAAAGAGATTTTCCCATTAAGATACAGGACACACTTAGGATCAGCATAATATCAGCTTTATGTCTGCAGTTTAATGTCACTACAAATTTCATATCATTGATCTCAGCTCTGAAGTAAAAAAATGGTGTCTGACCTTAGAGTCTCCAGTCTACAGTGTGGACTCTCCAGAAAATCACACAGCTGCTTCATTCCTGAATTCTGAAGCTCGTTTTTACTCAGCTGCAGCTCTCTCAGATGGGAGGGGTTGGACATCAGAGCTGAGGCCAGAGAAGCACAGTTGATCTCTGTTAAACTGCAGCCACTCAATCTGAATAAAGAATCAATGTAGATAAAAATATATTTATAATCCAATCAGATGTGTAGTTCTACATTACTATGTCCTAATCAAGGAGCTTTTCTCTAAAATAAGTAGAGTGCCTTTGTCGTTGTGTTATTGTGGATCATCATAATGTCAGCCTTTTACAGACATCATCCAAATGTCATCACAACATTCAGACATATATTCATGTCAACACTGATCCATAACAAAGTACTTTCAACACCTGTATTGATCTTCCTGTGTCCCTGTGTGTGTGTGTCCTGAAGTATCAATAACAATGATCAGACATTATTCATTTAAGCACATTAAAAGAATATAATAAAGAAATTTTTCTCTTTCAGCAAGTAAACTTGATCAATTTAAAACAGATATTAGTCGTGAGGATCTTATGTATACAAATGTGACTCTTTTCCAAAAATTATAAACATCATAGTACTTTAACAACTAACAGTGGACATTTTCTAAAGTTTCTTTAAGAATCAGCCATCTGTTATAGCTACAGACTAAACTTTGTACAGTAAAAAAATAAATAAATATGGAAAAAAGAAAATGAACATCATAAATGTAAGTTATGTGTGTACATAAATCAGGTTCAATTGTTAAACATTAAGATCAAAATAGTAACAGACAGGCAGTGAACTGACCTCAAAGTCTTCAGTCTACAGTGTGGATTCTTCAGAAAATCACACAGCAGCTTCACTCCTGAATCCTGAAGCTCATTGTCACTTAGCTGCAGCTCTGTCAGATGGGAGGGGTTGGACTTCAGAGCTGAGGCCAGAGAAGCACAGCTAATCTCTGACAACCTGCAGTCCCACAATCTGAATAAAGAATAAATTATGTAGATAAAAATACATTTATAATCCAGTCAAATGTGTTCAGGTTTTAAATTTGTAGTTCAACATTACTATGTCCTCATCAATGGACTTTTATCTAAAAAGTCATAGTTATAGTGTGTCATAGTATTATTGTGGATCATCATAATGTCAGCCTTCTACAGACATCATCAAAATGCCACCACAACATTCAGACACATATTCATGTCAACGCTGATTCATAAAATGCTGCTGAATTCGGTCAAGTCTGTAATTAGAGGATCAATATGAAATCAGACATATTGGATTAAAAACCTGTTCATTATTTATTACATGACCTCCTTCTTCCTGTATTTAGTGGTTTAGTAGGTATGTATAATTAAAACTTGTTATTGGTGGTAGTAATGATTACTGCTGTCCATAGTGACTGTGGTCTCTTCCTGACACAGCCACACTGTGTGAAATGAGTTCATAAGTAGATAGATCAAAAGGAAATAAAGGAAGTCAGTGATTTTAAATTTTTAGGTGTCATTTTGGATTCCCATCTCAAATTTGATAAGCATGTTAAAAAGCTATGCAAGACAGTAAAGACAAATCTGAACTGTTTTAGAATAATAAGACATTACATACCCCTTAAGTCAGCTCAACTGTTTATGTATGCCATGATATTTTCACATTTATCCTATTGTGTTACTCTATGGAGTCAGGCTTCACAGTCAACTGTCAAACCTGTTACATTACTATACAAAGAAGCACTGAAAATAATGGATCAAAAAGAAATGAAATTTCACCATTATATAATTCTGAAAAAGTACAAGTTGCTTAGCTTTGTCAAGTTTTCTTTTTTAAAACTGATTTTTAAATGCCTGAATAATCTCACCCCTACTGTACTTTGCTCATATGTATCAAAAATAAACACCAATAGAATCACCACAAGGGGATCAGCAAATGGCAACTGCAGGGTGGCACAGCACAAAACTACTTTCGGTCAGTCATCTTTTTCAGTAAAAGGGATACATCTTTGGAATGCCCTACCAACAGAAATAAAAGTACAAACTGATCTGGAAACATTTAATGAAACACTGGCTGAAACAAAACCAATCCTGCCATCATTGAGCAATGATCATGCACTTGTGTATGCACACATGCACACATGCACAAGGAAAATGTATACACAGGTAGAGGAACAGATAAATACAGATAAACATACATGCATACTGATACAGACTATGCATGAATGTACATGGACACATGCACCTATAAATATTATGCACACAAACACATCATAGTCATGAATTGGGGAACATACACATGTGCACACATATACAACAAATGTAAATTGATTGTTATGTGATGTAAATACTGTTGTTATTGAGAATGTCATTATTTATTATGAGCTCTATTTAACTAATGTATTTCTGGTAATGATATGTTATGACTATCTTTAAGTAGAAAAGCCTAACCAGGGACAGGTGTCACATATTAGACTTGGCTAGAAATCCTATATGCAATACATCTGTTTCATGTTACTTTAACCTGTTACAATGTTGTTGTTTTTTGCATCGTCCCTAACAAATAAACTAAAAAAAAGTTCAGCTGAAGCTAATATAAGGCTTTGACAGTGTGGTAGACTCCCACTTAATTTGTCTAACTCAAAGTTACAGACTAGTACAAAATTCTGTCTTTGAGTTATGATCCCTCCACTGCAGCTCAGTAAGGAAACACTGAAGAAACACAGACACTTACTTGATATGTAGAACTCAGACTGCTGAAGTCTCATATTAGTTTAAACTTCGGAAGTCAGTTTTAGACAGAACAAGACTATGTATTTTAAATTCCTGAAAACATTTAATTCTACAGATTTGTGCTCAGGCAAATCTTGAAAATTTATGAACCAAACATCTGACACTTCAGTGAAGGATTTGAATTGAATAAATAGAAAAAACTACCAAAGCTACAGCCAGTGAACTGACCTCAGAGTCTCCAGTCTACAGTTTTGACTCTCCAGTCCAGCTGACAGCAGATTCACTCCAGAATCATACAGGTTGTTTCCACTCATATCCAGCTGTCTCAGATGGGAGGGGTTGGACTTCAGAGCTGAGGCCACAACCTTACAGTGAGTCTCTGAGAGTCCACATTGAGAAAGCCTGATATAAAACATATTGCAACATATGTAATCATGAAAGAGGACACTTCATATTTACTTCATGCATTGGATGATGAAACAGTTTGACATTCCCTATTTAGATTAACATTTGCTCTTCACATCAGTGGTTCACCTAATCTATTTTTTGATTTTTTAAGGGGGGGGCTGTTATTCCTTTAACAGAAATAACAGGAAACAAAGGGGGAGGGCTGTTGTTCCTTTAATAGAAATAACAGGAAACAAAAGGAAAGAGTAAGAAAGACAGAGAATGACATGCAACAAAGGTCAACCACCAGATTGCAGACATAGCCTACTGAATCTTAACCAGTAGACTACCAGAACACTCCCAGGTCAACTAATCTAATCTCGCTGAATGGGACAATAATTCTCATCATTCTCTCATACCTGCAGACTTTTAATCTTTGTTTTTCTTTAATCTTGCAGATGAAAATGGAGTTAAATTGAGGCTTCCATACTGTGCAAAGTCTGTCTGTGTGATCTGATCCCATGTTTGTCTCCACAAAGTTAGCATCAGGCCATCTTGATTAGAAAAACATTTTTACTGTCCACCATTTTCAATTTGACTCCAGGATATTTTTACTCAGTTCAACTCAGTGAACAGTTACAGTTGAGAAAGGTCATCTCTCTTTGCTATGTGCTGCTGTCAGGTTCACATCCATAAGTGGGAAAATTTAGTGACTGTTGACAGACACACATGAAACAAATTGCTTCACAATATTACACCTGTACATAATTAAATATTAATGTAATTAATCATTTAGATGTGCATGACAGATTAGTACATGACATTTAGTTGTCAACATTCTTTTCTGAGAATTCGAAAATCTGATTCAACACACAAACACAATTAACAAACCAATAAGGTTGACTTATTTTAAACATGATGTCATCAGAAAGATGTTATCAGGGCATCATCATTAAAATATAACATTGACCTTTAATTGACTTTTAATAAATAATATAAGATCTCTTTAAACAGTCTGAATTCTACCATTACTGTTTCTTTCTGTGATGAACAGAATATAAGAAAGCAAGATAAAAACAAGATTATGTAACACAACTTCCCTCTTTAAAATAAAAAGTTGAATTAATGAAAATAAAAGGCACCATTGCTCGGTCCAACATATTCAGGGGTTTTGTCTCGTATGACCAGTAGTTTACAAAGGCGTATGTTGGTTAATGTTGGCAAACTTTAGATATTGTTGTATAACTGACACTACTGAATCAGTCTGCTGGTTTGCTGCTACCCCATGCTCACTATGAAATAGCTCAGAAAGGATGAGGAAAAAATGATGAAAGCAATTCTCTCTGACTTCAGAAATCACCTTTGGAAAACAATACAGATCTTATTTTAAACTCTTAATGATAATAATAAAACTAGTGTTGGTCTGATTATATATGATTTGCAGAACCTACACATGTAATAATAACTTAACTGTATGCACCGATAACTGTAAAATACTGATATATGTTGTGATAAAATACTGTTGTAACAAAACCTCAACCACAACCTCTACAGTCCTTCATTTGTTTTACCAGGTTTGAATGGCACCTCCATCACCCAAAGGAAGATAAAAAGAAGAAAAATCTGTAAAATTCAATAATTACTGGAATTAAATAGAATAACTGTGTTCATTAACTTAACAGCTACAAACACTACCAACCAAAAAATCAACATTATTTGCAAATTTGAAACAGCTCAAGGACATCTGTGACTAAATATAACTGACATATTATTTTTGCTATAAACAAGTGGAGCACTATTTTAACAATAATAAGAACTTTATATTATTTGTATTTGAAGAACTAAACTACTAATCTACATTGATTTATAATGCTAATCTCATCTGGACTTACACAGCCTTTCTGCAGTTCCTCACAGCTGGGATCAGTCTCCATCGTCCCTCCAGCGATGTGTTGTACTTGTTCAGGTCCAACTCATCCAGAACCTCCTCTGACATCTGCAGCATGTAGGCCAGAGCTGAGCAGTGGATCTCAGAGAGTTTCTTCTCTGATCTGTTCTCTGACTTTAGGAACTCTTGGATCTCCTGATGTACTGAGCGGTCGTTCATCTCCATCAGACAGTGGAAGATGTTGATGTTTCTGTCAGGAGAGATATCCTCAGTGTTTATCTTCTTCAAATTGTTGATGACTTTCTGGATGATTCTTGGACTGTTCTCTGTCTGACCCAGCAGGCCTCCTAAGAGTCTCTGGTTGGACTCCAGAGAGAGGCCATGAAGGAAGCGAACAAACAGGTCTAGGTGGCCATTTTCACTTCTGAGAGATTTCTTCATGGCTCTATTCAGGAAGTCATCCAGGGATGATTTACTGTAGTCTTCTCCCAAGAAGCACTTCAGTACCTCAGTGTTGCCATTGGTGTAACAGTGGTACATGTAGACTGCAGCCAGAAACTCCTGAACGCTCAGATGAACAAAGCAGTAGACTTTTTTCTGGAAGATCACATTCTCCCTTTTGAAGATCTCTGTACAAACTCCTGATAACTCCGGGGCCTCTGTGACATCAAGACCACACCGCTCCAGGTCTTTTTGGTAGAACATTATGTTCCCTTTCTCCAGATGTTCAAATGCCAGCCTCCCCAGCTTCAGAAGAACTTCCCTGTCAGCGTCCATCAGCTCCTGTGGACTCGTTTCATGTCCCTCATCATACTTCTTCATCTTTGTCTGAACCTGTGGACTAATCTCATGTCCCTTATCATACTTGTGCTTCTTCCTCTTAGTCTGAACCACCAGAAAGTGTGAGTACAGGTTAGTCAGGGTCTTGGGCAGCTCTCCTCTCTGATCTTTAGTCAACATGTGCTTCAGAACTGTAGCACTGATCCAGCAGAAAACTGGGATGTGACACATAATGTGGAGGCTCCTGGATGTCTTGATGTGTGCGATGATTCTGCTGGCCAGCTCTTCATCGCTGTATCTCCTCCTGAAGAACATCTCCTTCTGGGTGTCAGTGAAGCCTCGTACTTCTGTTACCCTGTCAACCCCTGTCAGAGGGATCTGATTGGTTGCTGCAGGTCGGGAAGTTATCCAAACAAGAGCCAAGGGAAGCAGATTCCCTTCAATGAGGTTTGTCAGCAGCACGCTGACTGATGACTTCTGTGTGACATCAGACACAACCTTCCTGTTCTTGAAATTCAGTGAAAGTCTGCTTTCATCCAGGCCATCAAAGATGAACAAAACTTTAAGGCCAGCAAGCTTCTCTGCTGTGACCTTTTGTAATGTTGGATGGAAATCATGGATCAGCATGAGGAGACTGTACTGCTCATCTTTGATCAAGTTCAGCTCTCTAAACGAAAGCAGAATCACAAGGCTGATATCATGGTTTTTCGAACCCTCTGCCCAGTCCAGAGTGAACTTCTGTACTGAGAAGGTTTTTCCAACACCAGCAACGCCGCTCATAAGAACAACTCTGATGATGTGTTCTTGTTGGTCAGGTAAGACTTTAAAGATGTCGTGGCACTTGATTGGAGTGTCATGGAGGGTCTCCATCTTGGAAGCTGTCTCAAGCTGTGTCACCTCATGTTGGGTATTAACCTCTTCACTCCTTCCCTCTATGATGTAGAGCTCAGTGTAGATCCTGTTGAGAAGGGTTCTACTTCCTGATTCATCCGTTCCTTCAGTCACACGTTGAAATTTCCTTCTCAGACTTCTCTTATATAGCTCTGAAACCATGTCCAGATCACCATCTGCTGAAAGAGGAGAAAATTTTAGATTTGAAGAACTATTAATGTATTTACTTGCACTTCTGCAACCAGGTTACTCAGACAAACCAGGTCTTGTGGGTAATCAGGGAATGTTTTAACATGCACAGTACTGGTTACTGTAAATCTGTGTGTACAAGCAACAAATCAATGAACATATTTCTCTACACTGACCTTATTCTCAAAGCGTGCCTTTCCAATTTTATCAGTATTATTGATAGAAGACGTCTGTTAAAATGTTAAATGGGCGGGCTTTGTTGTTGCTACTTTATGACAAGTTCAGCCTGCTGTGCACTGAGAATTTGTCCACACCAAGCAACAACCTCCAGGGCTGAAAAATGAAGCCAATGTGGAAGTGCCAAAAACTGCACTTCCTCAAATGGCCACTTGGCCACTTTGGCTGGCTCCAAAAGAGAGTCAATCCCCAATATAAGTACGGGGACCGCTTTGAGTGGCAGGTCTCTACCCGTTAGGTGGCTTGTTTCAGCAACCAGGCTTCATTCGGCCTGCCTCATCTCCACCTCTTTGCCCATTTTGGTTTAGACTAGAGTTAGGTGGAGTCAGGCACTGCCAAGATGATGATGGACGGAGCCGGCCACTTTGAGCTTCAAAACGGCTCTTCAGAAACCGATGGGTTATGTCATGGTGGCCATGTCCATATTTTTTACATTCTATGGTCCACACCATTACCACGCTGGTACAACTGTGGTAGGCAGAGTCTGCACACAATTTGACAGTTATCATAGCTGGCAGATACACCAGATCTGGTGCCAAATTTCAGGGCGAGAGCGGCGTTAACGTCAGCACAACATACAAACACAAACAAGTCAAGGGAGATTGATAAGACAGAGAACTGATGAATGTCATTCAGGCTTATATAAAATCATATTGTGAATATGATTGTCCATGCTGGCAATTATTTGTCAGCTAGGGAAGTTACCATGGCTTTTGTCTTGTAAGCCGTTATCGTTGTTTGTTTTGTCAGTTGACAATTACGTGGTTGTTGCCACTGGCTGACAGATTACAGGCAGATTACATTTCATTTAAACAGTTTTCCTGGCCTTTGCCATTACGTGTTAAGCGGTACACTGGCACACTGAAATGGAGCGGACCCAATCACAAGCCAGTAGGAAAAAAAACAGACAAACAAGCCGGGAGTAACCATGGGTAGTGAGTATTATCCATGCCTTTTCCAAGATTAACTTTAAATGAAAAGATGGAGTTAATCGTCAAAGGGAGACCTTCACCAGAGCTAATTTGGTGCAAAAAACCAAGCCTTTTTTCAACTCCAGGATTTCATTTTCAAGTAACTTTCAATAATGTGATCAAAGGGTAAATTTTTAAAATCTCATAACGTCAGCCATGCCAGCTAATATTATTCTGGCCGCTGCTGCCACTTTTGTGTATGGCATGGTTCATTTCAGCCTGGTCACCAGAATAAAACGTTGGCTGTTTACGTTTCTGCAAACCACAGAAATGTTGAATATCTATGTTTCAACATGTGAAATACTCAGCATATTAACATTTTAACAAAACATATGATATCAACATTTCTACAAAACGTAGCATATCAACATTTCCAAAATACGTATCATCTCAACATTTCTAAAGTGACGTAGTTCACATGGCCATCTATATGAGCTGATCTTTCCTATTAGGAGGAGCAGGGGCCGGCAGATAGTTAGTAAGTTTCTTGGCATCAAGTTAGAAGTCAGCAGAGAGTACGGTTCGAGTATGATTCGAGACCACCTCGAAACCAATGTCCGCTTCCCATTTCAACTGTCAAAAGCAGGTGTTATTAGCGAGACATTGGCCGTTTTTATTTTTATTTTTTTATTACATTTTTTTTTATTTTAACCCAAACCATGATCTTTCCCTAACCCTAACCAAGTGGTCTTTGTGCCTAAACCTAACCAGACCTTAACCACAGCGTTGCCACACCATAAAACATCATTATTCAATGGGTAGAAATGTTAATGTGGTATGTTGATATGATACATATTTCACATGTTGAAACGTATATATTCAATGTTTCTGTGGTTTGCAGAAACATTCAATGCCAATGTTTTCTTCTGGAGATTGAGTTGTTTATTTGGGAAAATGGTCATTAATATGCACATGTTGCTAATGTTGGCTGTGAGCATGCTGTGATGTCTGTGTGTGAGATTTGTAGGCTTATTGGATGTTGTTGGTTTTGTGTGGTAGGAGGGTGGCTGTCATGCATTCATTTCTAAATGTTCGGTGGCAGGGTTCCATCAGTGACATGGACACACAAACAAACTGCTGTATGTTTTACTTTTACTTTTACCATAAAGAATGACAAATCAATCTCTAAGATTATTTTTTAACACATTATTATTAATAGAATACTGTAACTCATAACTCATGCAATAATTTATGAAATACACGACACCGTTTTTCAACTTACCTTTTGGTCCTGAGCAGGAGTTTTGCAAACACTGCACCAGATCATTCCTGTTGATCTTTTCTAAAACCTTCATGGTTACCTGCAGAGCTCCGGGATCCTTATAGTTCTGTACCATTAGATCAACTGTGTCCCGCCTTTCTGCTCTCTCAAGCTGAGCCACTGGGATGCCTTTAGAGCCCTCCAGGATGTCATCCTGCTCCAGGAACCACTTGAAATTCTTAAACTCATCCTCTTTTAATTTTGCCAGAATTTTAAAGAGCTCCTCTTTAATTTTCACCATTACAGCCCCCTGCTAAAAATAAGAGAAATTTTAAATAGGAAGGACATGTATTCAGTTCTCATCTCATGACATTTTACCAGTATAACTTTTGTACATGTGCATGTTACATGTAAATCAAACAAACAACAGATGAACAACAACTGATGAATCAACTTCATGCATGAATCGTACATCAGTAACAACCAAATTTTATGCATGATCCATGGTGATGAAGACACAAAATAGAAATGCATGGCAAAAATAGCATATTGTCAATATTTTAGAGACCACCCAAAATTTCACAAATCATGTTTTCAGGGAAGCTCATGTCTAAATGTCTCTGACCAAGACATTGTTGAAGGATGCACCCTCTTACTGCCTTTCTTTGAATAAGCTTCCATTATACAGTTCTTCTTAAATGATCTTTTTCCATTGCCTTTTTTCAAGTTTTGTCTGAGGGGAGGCCCACAGTCTCAAGGCCCAAAGGCATGCTCCTATGGCGCACTGCAAGCATTAGATTTGAAATGCCAACAACACAGAACCAACACAGGTTTGTCATTTTGTTCTTTGTATTAACCGCTGCATTAGTTGGATGTAACTAATGAATGAAAACGAGAAATGCAGAGGAGGAGAGTAAAACTAAGAGCGTCTGTGTCCACAGTAAAACATCTGCTGACTGGTTGATGGTTATTTTTTGTGCTTTAAAACGTGACTGCCGTGAAATAATAAGAATATAACATTTTATTTCTCTCATTCAGAGGTTTTGTTCTCACTAGCGCCCACTCTCCTTGCTCGACCACCGCCTCGCCATCCCTCTGTCTCTGGCTTGCCGGTGTTCAGCTGGTTTACGCTGTCTCTCTTTTTCGGCTGCAGAGAAAACAGTTTTGTTCGCTGGGTCCTGGTTTGACGCTCCAAAATCGAAACAAGGTCGGAGTTGGGGCATTAAGAAATTTTGACGTGCCTCATAACGCTTTCAGTGCGTGTTCGGCCATTAAAAACAATAGGTGTACTTCAAAACGCGCGCGTCAGATGCTTTCGGTGCGTTTGAGCCTTCAGACTTTGAAAGCCCCTGCAGTAATAGAAATATTATCTGTAATACACAGTATAATAAACCCAGTTCTACCTCTCAAGTTAGTAGCCTCTTATTAGTTTACATTACTTTAACTACAACCATGTGTGTTTTCCAGCCATCACAAAGATAAACTTTGACTCTGGTTTAAATCCAACAAACGGACTTCAAATAAATATCATCAACTTCATAGTAGTCTATACAGCATCCACTCTGTCGGCCCTTTCAATTTTCTCTTTGATATAAGGTTTGAAGATCTTGCTGGAAAAGTCAGTGAAGATTTTAGCTACTTTTTAGCTATTTTAGGTATTCAGATACTGTGATTTCCTTCTCACAACATCACTGAATTCACCATAAACTATTCACCTGAACAGTATATGATGTTGTATATGGCATCATGGTAATCCTTGGCCATCAAAACATAGGGTTATACATCACCTTTTCTGTGTTATCATGTTTGATTCAGAAGATGTGATGCAAAATACATAATTCAGTTATGGCGGAAAGTAAATTGGTGGCCATGGCTGCCATGAGGCATTTTTGCAATGGCTCCATTTCTGAAAATGTTCAGGGCCCCAAACTGTACAAGTGTGCTATGCTTTTATGAAAAAGTGAACATCATTTTCACTTATCACCTGGACTATGGGTTGTTCTTAACTGTGACTTCTCTCTATTTTGACCGCAGCAGTGTGTCATGTTACATCACTGTGAGGATGCAGAAACCAGGAAAAGAAAAAAGGAAACAACGTTTGACGACGTCAATGCTGTGATCTCATATTTTTCTAACAGAGTTTAATCAACCAAGCAATTCATCCGAAAAATAATCAGCAGACTGATCAATAATGACAGTAAGCATTATTTTCAGCTCTAATTTTAACACTCACCGTGCCTCAGACTGTTTTCCTCCTTCTGCTCTGTTGACTTTGAAATGGAGTCTAGACAGAGTGAATACTTTCACTTTCAGTGTTCCTTCCTGGTTTTTTTTATGCGTCTTTTTACTGGAAGTCAGGGGTGTGCGTGTGATTGAATGTGCGTGTACCAGGTATTTCTAATGTTGTGGGGATGTAAATCTGTTTACAGGACTCGCCTCCCTTTTGGGGACAAAAAACGAGTCCCCTTAACGTAAATCATTAAATTTAGGGTGAAGACTTATCTGTAGACTAGATGGTGAACATAGTGGATCATTTAGTAGCTAAAGAGCCAGATATTTCCCTCAGGAGTTGGTAGAAAGCAAACAACAACAGAGCTAAAAGAGAATGAATATTGGATTTACATTCACCAGGTGGACAGAAACACGACTCCAAATGAATGAATGTTGCTCCGTAACTGCTGGATGTGGAAATAAGCAACTGTTTGCTAACAAGTTCCACAAAAACATGTATTAACTGTTTATATACTGCTTTTGCTTTTGACCAAATACCTGCTGCAGGAGTCAATTTTTATTTATTATACATTGTATTTATAAAGTGCTTTTAAGGTACTCAAAGATACTGTACACAGACGAAAGAAAAAAAATCAAACATAAAACACACTAAAACAATATTAAGTAGCAGGTTTTGATCAATCAGTCAATCAACTGCTGATCCTAACACATCTCATCTCATTATCGATGTAAACAATCACCTCACTCATTAAATATGCGGCCTTTGCTGTGTAATGAAGCTCCACTGCCTGCTTTATCTGAATCTTGATCTGGTTAATATCAGAGTAATTAGATAAAATTGTAACAATTTTTATAGTTTTTATAGATGATAGCAGAGACGTTCTTTATTTCAGGTGGGAAAAACACTGCATATTATATATTATAATAACTCACACAGGGGACATTTTTCTGCAGAATATGAACATATTATATAATATTAAAGTACCTTTTTCCTGATAAAACTATTACTCTCACTTTCTTTTTTTATTTTTATATTTTATTTAATAATTACATCCACAGTTAACCAACAAATATGCACAGATGCACACACTACAACATAAAAACTAAGAAATAAATAGGTGAGACAAACCTAAACTACACAGATACACAAATATGCATATGCACACACAATTAAAAATCCTTATTGCTATGAAGGTCAATAAATCAAAATTCAGATCATTTCATTGTCAATGCAGGACTTGTAATGGAGTGTTTTTACATTGTGGTAATGTCACTTCTACCTGAGTAAAGAGAGGATCTAAGTACTTCCTCCATCACTGTATGTGACAGTTTATATGTTTGAACAGGTTTGCAGAAGTTAAACTGTGATTACAGTTTTTTGCAACTGCCAAGACACAAAAACTGGTACATGTGGCACAATTATTGAAACTCATGTAACCTATATATTGACCAGGTATGCTAAACCATAAACACATTGTCTGCTTTACACTAAGTTTGAATTCTAAAACACACTTTTTGCAAAATAACTACACACAGTTATCTACATTAGACACATCATTCAAAGTTAAAAGCCTGTGTGTGTTGTTTGCTAAACACTGCCAATGAAAATACCACACTCAATTACAATTACCTGCACCCAGAACGCTCATGTGAAAACATCTGTAACCAATTAGATCACTTAGAAATCAGAGCTTGAACACCTTAAATAGGATTCAATGGTAAGAGATCCTACCCTCTCTGTTATTTTACAGTATTTCATAATATGGAGGTCTTAGACACTAAAAATTCACATTCTGTTTTGCAGAATTGCAAGGCGACCTGCTGCAGGAGGAAGAAATCACCTGTTCACACAAGAACAGGAACAACACATCATAAACATGGTCATTACATACAACAGCTACTTTTACGACAACTGCAACACCACATCATCACTGACAACACAATATTCAACAACATGAACAGGGTTAGTTTATCCACACTGGACTGTTTACTGAAGCGGCATCAACTTTGGATGAAACAGCTGCACATCGGAGACAGGATGGACTGTAATGGCAATATACTGTATTTTGTTTACAGTACAGTAACTATGTTCATGTCATCTTCAGTTACAGTAATTGTGTCTGATATTGTTATGAGTATATGAGTATTGAGAATAAACAAATGTATTTGTTTCCCCGTTGCATTTGTGTTCATGTCTATATTTACAGCATACTACAAATGAAAATGGTAAAGACTCTAGATAATAGTGTTTTATACTTAGCACACAAGTTGTGATGCAAAAATATCACTTTTAGAAGAATTTATGTAGTTTTGAATGAAGTGTTTGCTTTTGCAAGAGATTGAAGATATTTTGTATTTTGTGTATTTGTTTTTGGTTTTTGTGGGTAAAGTTTCAACAAAGAAGGCCCTGGTTTCAGAAATTGGGTTTCAGCAGTAGTAAAAAACTATAAAAGCAGCAGAGGGAGCCAGAGTATAAAATGTTAGAGCAACAGCAGGATTACAACCTTAGAGGAAATGGAGTTTTTGACCTGAGTTCAGCTTTCCAGGCATTTAAAGACTGATTTGTTTCCACAGTGCATTATGTGTGCCTCCAACACAGCTGTTTTTGAAGCACACATACATTCACCAGTGTCATCTCTACATACATGCAGACAAAAGGACTTATACATTGTGTTATGTTATGATTAGAGTCTAAAACATGTTAAATGTTACCATCTAAAATGAAAAAAAAAAACAACAAAAAAAAAACCACAAAACAAGCTCTACTGTTTTCTTACTACTCTGTTGTCTGAATTCAACTCAGTCCACTGAGCTTCTGCTTCTGTGATGTACTGATGTCAGGTGGAAAAACCTCTTATCTTCAGAGACACAGGTAAGAATGAAAATAAAACAACTTCCTGTCCAGAGGTCTAAACTTAGTTCTGATTGGCTGTTTCACACAGACAGAAACTCATTAGAGAGCAAACAAAAACGAGAGTGACGCTCATTCATCTGGTCTCCTAGCAACAAGTGAATTGATGAGTTTGTATTACTGTGTGTGTGTGTGTGTGTGTGTGTGTGTGTGTGTGTGTGTGTATTAGCCTGGCTGATCATTGACATGCTGATGATTTTTTCCTCTTTGAGGTTCAGTAATGTATTCTGAACCTCCACAGTCCAGCTGCATGAAACATTTTTAAAACTGACAGATATTATGGATGAAAAGTAGATAAATAAGATGCTGTTTTTATTTTTATTTTTTTAAATTTAAACTTAAAGCAGCTTTAATTATATTTTATTATAATAATGCATGATCTGTTAATGTGTAATGTGTAGGCCTTGGCTCGTAGTGATGAACCTATCAGTGACTCTGCAGCTTCCCCTTGGCTTTACGGAGATTTATAGTGAGTTTCAGCTCATTGTTTAGCTGTCTAGCTGCAACTTTACTGTTTTGGTTCACTCACAGCACTCTCATAGCATCGTTTATGGCTGCAGCAGGCAGCTGTTTTCAGAGTAAAAGCTCTAAAAAGCCACTGTACACTACCTGCTCAGCACCAAACAGCAAACAGACACAGTTAGCTGTAGACTAGCTGGTGAACATAGTGGAGCATTTAGCAGCTAAAGAGCCAGATATTTCCCTCAGGAGTTTGTAGAGAGCAGAAACAGAGCTAAAAGAGAGTGAATATTGGACATAAGTATTATGAGCTTGATGTAGTTAAAGTATTGCAGTAAAAGTACATAAGTATTATGAGCTCGATGTAGTTAAAGTATTGCAGTAAAAGTAGTGGTTTGGTCCCTCTAACTGATATATTATTATATATGGCATCATTAGATTATTAATAGTGAAGCATCAGTGTTAGAGCAGCATGTTACTGTTGTAGCTGCTGGAGGTGGAGCTAGTTTCAACTACTTCATATACAGTAAGCTAGTTTAGTCCAGTGGTTCCCAACCTAGGGGTCGGGCCCCCAAAGGGTCAGCAGAGAAATCTGAGGGGTTGTGAGATGATTAATGGGAGAGGAAAGAAGAAAAAACAAAGTTCTGATACACAAATCTATTTTCAGTTTTTGGACTTTTTCTCTAATCTTTGATTTTTGCTGAAATATTGGATCATTTGAACATTTATTGAAATGAAAGCATGTGAGAAGTTTAGAGGGAAAAATCACTATTTGGTGGAGCTGTTAACAACTCATAGACATGTGAAATGTGACCCCGACTACACACTGCTTTTTGTAAGACGTCAAAAGCCAAAAATGTTGGAAACCACTGGTTTCATCTTTAACAATGTGTTGTATTTTAAAAGCTTGTTATATTATCCACTGTGTCAAATCTTCATGTGAAAAGTAACTAAAGCTGTCAAATAAATGTAGTGGAGTAGAAAGTACAATATTTCCCTCTGAAAGCATCACATGGAAATAGTCAAGTAAAGTACAAGTACCTCAAAAAGGTACTTAAGTACAGTACTTGAGTAAATTTACCTAGTTACTTTCCACCACTGCAGTTCAACATATCATCTTAAAAGGTGATGATACTGTATGTCAGTGCTGTGTTCACTACTTGGTTCTGCTTTTGCGTCTCACATTACACACTGTTATTTCATACATTGCTATAATTAAAATATAAATGATATCCACTTAAGTAAAATAACTTATTGGTGTGCACACACACACACACACACACATAGAGGAAATGTGTGTTAGTGAAAGGGAAGCTGGTTGGGTGGGGGCAACTCTATTCTTGGTGACTCCTTCCTGTTTGGGTGTGGCTTCACAACATTATATCTCTGACTGTAGTAAACACTGTGTGTGTGTGTGTGTGTGTGTGTGTGTGTGTGTGTGTGTGTGGGCGCGCATGTGTGTGTGTGTGTGCGTGTGTGTGTGTGTGTACGTGTGTGTGTGGGCGTGTAGGTGTGTATGTATGTATATCTCGAGGCGAGGCGTGTTCCCATCAACACGCTCTGACATGCTCCGCTGCTCTCTGACTCTGCAGTAACACACACACTGTATGTTCTGGAGTTTTAGTGTTTGGTTTTCTTTGGTGACCTCAGGAGTTGCTTTGACCTTTGACCTCTTGTGAGAGCAGACATTCAGACTTTGTTAAGGCTGCATTCACACCAAATCAGGCATTGCGGGAAAAATGACAGTCCTCCCATTCATTTGAATGGGGGTAGTGCGTTTAGGCTGCAGGTTTGGGGACCGCATGGGGTGCCGCAAAAAACTGCAGCGGCCCTGCGGGAAGAAGAATCAACTTTTGCAGAAATGCAAGGGCAGAGTGAGAGAGAGAGAGCGAGTGTGCGGTGTACCAAGAACAAAGCTGGTGAATGAGAGAAATTAAACATTAATTTCTGATTGTTTCACGGCAGTCACACCCACACCTCCGCACAACCCTGCAGGAAGATGCCGCAATGCCTGATTTGATATGAATGCAGCCTAACAGCAAATAGCAAAAGAAAACACACACGACATCATCAGTTCTGTGATGGCAACAAAAACATTACGAGGGTCACATGAACTTTTTGAAACTATAAGTTAGCAGAGCTTTTTTGGCTGTGGGTTTGACTGAGTGTTATTACATGAGTTTTTATTAAAAAATATTTAACACCATTATACTGTATTTTGTTATTGAATTATTATTTATGTGAATTTACTGACACTTCAAAGTGGACTGAACAGCCAGGGACAAAATAGACACTAATTTAACTACCTGAGGATGCAAAATGTGGCACTGGCCGTTGTTCTTTGTGACACTCATTTTGAAGATTCTCAGACTTTGTACAGGATTGTGGGGACGTTAGACAAACTGCAACCATGCGAGGACACTCCTGTAGGTGGACTTATCCTGTGTTGTTCCCATCCAGGAGCAGTGAAAGCTCTATTTTAATTGGTTTGTGTCTCTCAGAGCAGTGTTTGTTAGCATGTTGATGCTCTCCAAGCCTCCAGGAGCAGTGCTGGCTATAGGGGGCACACTACAGGATTGAATGACGGTTCAAAAAGACATTTTCCAATACACAATAATTACAAAAGAGACAGCTAAAAAACGATGAATATATTACTTTGAGTGTCACAAACAGCTGAAATGACGATTTGTATCGTCAGAAATTGATCCACTGAGTCCAATAAAGTCTCAAAATCAATTTAATCATTCTTGTGTGTGGGAAGCCAAGAGGAAGTCTCTAATGAACATGCTCTATTTGTCTAAAAACAAATTAATGGGGAGCTGTCTTGGAACACAATATCCAGATCTATAAATACTGTGGTGGGAAAGTATGGCCCTCCAGAAAATATATTCGGCCCCTTGATGAAAGCTGAAGTTTTGACTTTAATAGTTTGCATGAAAACTTTTACATAATTCTTCACAAATCTACTGTAGGTAACAAAATAAACACAAGACGCGTGTAAATCCCAATCAATATGTTACTTCTATGCTCTCCACACAGGAGGAGAGGCATTTAAACTGTTGTGGCACCATGCTATTTAAACAGTGCATAGTGCTGAAATTAAGTCTAATAAACCTCCCAGAAATTAGATTTGAATGTGTGAATTCAAATACTCTTTTAATTTCACAACTTTAGCCTATAAGACCATGGCAGATGTATTTTTCATGCACACAAATAGGTGGCAGTTGAATAGAAATGGTGTGTTGATGCCATTTTTTCCTACTGTGTGTAGATAACAAAGTACATCTCTAGTCTCAAAGTGCAACATAGAACATATATTCATGTACGAATCATTTTTAGCAAATAAGTATAAAAATAAGCTGTAACGGCTAGCCATGACTTATTAATAGGAAAATGACATCTGCCTGCAGATACACAACTGAACAGAGCTATAAATAAACAAAACATATAGGCCCGTGTTTCCACTTCGCTGCTTTACAGCCCACCAATGGAAAATCCTTAAAAAACTTGCCCATGGTTGAACCTAATTGCTCACCCCCGGATTGAAACATCCATGATGTTCTCCAGGGCTGCACTGTTTGTGATGTAAAGCTGCATAGGTGGAAATAAAACAGAGTGTCAGTTTTACTTCTACATTTCACAACTACACTTCCTTATTTGAGCAGTTCTGTGATATACCGACAAAACATACTGTTGTTGGTTTTGTCTGGAGAATGAACAGTCTTTGCAACTGGTAAAGGACAGGTTCACAATTTTTCACGTGTGTCTTAAAACAACAGTCAGGTGTCCATATGAACAGTGAAAGAGGTTTTCCTCGCTGTAATCATTCCTCCTGTTCATACTGGATATTAAAAGATCCCCTTCAAATGTGCTTTCAATGTAGTTGATGGGGGACAAAATCCAGTGTGTCCACACAGTCATTTAAAAGTAGATGTGAAGCTTATATGAGGCTTCAGCAGTCTGAGTTAGTCATATCAAGTGGATATCTGCCACATTTACAGTCTTTTTTAGTCTCAAATTCCCTCTTTGTGTTTCCTCGGACAGTGTTTCCCTGTTGAGCTGTGGTGGAAGTATAGTAACAAAAAGAGGGACTTTGGCACTAAAAAGACTGTAACACTGAAAGATATCTACTTGATTTGACTCATTTGGATGCTGAAGCTTCATATTAGCTTCAAATAAACTTTTAAATACATGTTTGCACAGAAGGAGGACTGTGGATTTTGTCCTCCATCACTTACATTGTAAGTGCATTATGAAGGGATCTTCTAATGGTCAGTATGAACAGGAGGAATGATTACAGCAAGAAAAACATATTTAAATGTTCATTTGGGCTCCTGACTGTTGATTTAAGACAGAAAAATTGTGTTGTTCTGTCTGGGACTCTGGTTGGTTTTCCTCCTTGGTGTGATTTGTTTGGGCAGATCTGAATATAGCAGTTGGACCAAAACAACCACACTGAGAACTTTCAAAGGAAGTGGTCTCAGTTTGGTTGTGGTGGGAACGTGATCTGACCTCCATCTGACGACTACAAGGCTGCCAGAGAATGAATCTAGGTCTGACCTAGGTTTTGAGTCTAGGTCTTGATATCTGTGCAGATAGGAGTTTCTTCTGGATTTTCTTCTTGTGTTTACATCCATAGATACATCTGACCAATGAGAGGAGAGAACGTTCTCAGTTGGCTTTTATTGATGCTTTTTGGTTCAAATTAATATTTACCAACTCATCCATTGATTCAATCGATCAGACTTTTCTCCCTCAGTTTATTTATATTTTAAACATATAACAACATAAAAAACTGTAAGAACACAATTCTTCACAAACAATTCTTAACACAACACTGTTAAAAAAAATAAAACAACAACAACAACAAAACAAAGACAAAATACACATGAAAAGGAGAAAAAGAAAAGAAAAAAAATAGAACCTGTAAGAAAAACAAGGAAAATCATACATATTTAATTTCTATTTGTGTCCATATGGCTCTAATCTTCTGATTAACTTCATTTTGTAAGAGACTGATTTAATTATGATTGAATTAATGAATGAAAGTGGGAGCTTTAGGGCTTTTCCAGTGCCTCAGGACGAGTCTCAGTGTCAATCAATCAAACTTTATTGATATAGCACCTTTCATACAACTCAAAGTGCAATTCAAAGTGCTTTACAAGTGATTGACAAATGCAATGGGGTGGTAAATATGGATTGAGAGACTAATGCACAACAAGATACAAGCAAAATACCAAAATTAAAACATGGTTGACTTGTAAAATGTAAATAAAATATAACTAAAATAAATAAAGTAAATGGTAAAGAACAGTTAAAATGATACAAGAAAATACAGACAATAAAGCATTTCAGACCAGAACAAACCAGCTGCAGGTTTAAAAAACTGAAAAACTCAGATAGTGTCATTATAAACATCATGCTGATCAATTGTTAAACATTCTGCATATTTTCGGCATGTGTTTAAAAGAAAGAATTTCTGCTAAATCAACTGCAAGAAGTCCAGAAACCAGTTTACCTAAAAAATGAACCATCCTGATTTCTACATCTTTTTCTTTTTTTATATTTTAGTTTATTTTATCTGACCTGGAGCCATTGAGCAAGGCAGCTAAAAGCCTGCAGCTGCCTCTGATTGGACTGTTGACAGTGTGTTCGTCACAGCGTTGTCTGCAATTTAAAAAATGATAAAAATGAGGTCATTTTATTTTCCAGTAAAATAAAAACCTCAGTTTATAAAAAAAAGAAGGCAGGAAGCGGGAAGCAGCTGAGAGCGAGGCTGAAACGTCACACGAAAGAAAAGAGCGTGTGACGACATTAGAGCAGAGCCGGAAGTAAAACTAGGCTGTCTTCAAAATAACAGCGTAACATTAATGACTGAATTGTAGACAATATGGCACGTTATTGTGCTGAATATGAGCGTACAGTAAATATTAACATTGTCTGATATACACTGCAGTTTCTGTTCTGACTTGTCGTTTGTCATTTGAAAATCCCGCTAAACTGTCAGGTGAAACTTTTCTGCTTTGTGTATCTTTGTAAGTAATGCGTAATGTGTTGTATGAGTTATGAAGACTTAATCACATTAAAACGAGTTTTAATTTCATGTTTTTATTATGTGAAGACTTAATCACATTAAAACGAGCTTTAACTTTATGTTTTAATTATGTAGATATATATATATTGACAGGAAACCACGAGAGAGATGAGAGGTGACATGCAACAGTCCGCTGCCGTAATCGAGCCGTTGCGGATGTTGCGGTTATGTGACATGTCTTAACCAGCAAGCTACTGGGGCGCGCCTAACTTTATGTTTTAAGTTTACCAGTGACAGTGAGACTTTTGGCACATCTTGGTGTAACGCTGAAACATCACAAACTTGATCATTTTCACTCTTGCTGTTACATTTACACACCAATTCCTTCATTTGATTGTTCAATTGTTTGTTTTACTTGAAAATGAAGTATTTGACCACGGATTTCTGAAATTACTTTCAGTTGCTGATTTTAATTATTTCTTTGGTTTCACATCAGTATCTTTACTCAACATTTGACTGAATTAGACTTAGGACAAGTTGATCTTCAGGGCTTTTAGATTTTGAACTGCAGATTAGGCTTTTTGTAAGACGTCAAAAGCCACAAAGGTTAGAAACCACTGGTTCAATCTTTAATGTGTTGTATTTTAACAGCGTTAAGTCTTCATCTGAAAGGTAACTAAAGCTGTCAAATAAATACAGTGGAGAAGAAAGTACAATATTTCCCTCTGAAATGTAGTGGAGTGCAGGTGCAGAGTTTACTGCAAGGTAGGCAACTGCCTGGGGCCCCCAACTAAAAGGCCCCAAACAGCTATAGATTTATTGTGATGTTTAGATATGAAAAATATTGAATTATGTTACCATTATAACTCATTGTACCCCTAAATAACTTACAAAAGGCCTCAAAGCACTTAAAAAAATATGCAACTGTATACTTCTACTTTAGAGGAAAACATTTGTGCCATTACATTTACCTGACAGCTAAATGTTACTGGTTATGTTGCAGATTAAGATTTTACTCACATATAACAAATGAAATATAATGCGTTATTGTTAAATACATTTTCCAACATTATATAATAATTATAAGTTCCACTTTGAACACAAGTTAAGTAAATTTAAGTACGTTGTGCTAAGAATACCTCTCTTTTACTCTTCACTTACAGTATTTTTACTGTGTGGTATTAATAGTTTTCCTTAAGAAAAAAGTTTTGAGTACTTTTTTCTACCACTGCCAATACCAACATTCTCAGTTAGAGAAAGGATAAAGGGCAAACCAGAGTTTGTCTGGGGCCTCCAAATCACTAAATCCAACACTGATGGAGTGGAAGTATAAAGTAGTATAAAATGGAAATACCCTAGTCAAGTACAAGTATCTCAAAATTTCACTTACACACAGCACTTGAATGAATGTACTTTTATCTTTATTTGGATCCCCATTAGCTTCCACAAAGTGGTCACTAGTCTTCCTGGGGTCCACACAAAAACAACAACAATAAAAACAAACAATGATTAAAATCACACTGTATCAATAAAACAAAAAGGCAAAACAAGCCAAATGTAAAGATAAGAAAATAAGTGAAATAACTCTTCATATGAAACAATAAATAATAGTAACCTACAATGAAAACAAAAACAAAATTGTCCAAAATACATACTAAATAGAAAATAAAAACAACAAAAGAATTCGAAGGAGCAAAAAACACAATAACATCTATATGAGATTCATCAATCTTTGTTTTAGTTACTTAGTTACCTTTCAACACTGTCAGTCTCTGAACTAACAGAATTTATTCTGGCACTGATCTACTTCCGTACATCTCGCCTGTAAGGGTTTTATTTTAAATATACAGACAGGAAGCGCCGTCGTTTATCGCGTGCAACTTGACGTCAGCGCGCGGCGGCAGCAGGAGGGAGCGGCTCTGAGAGAGCGACGTTACCGGAGAACCGGAGAGAGAGAGCGCAGCGGAGCGGACGGGTGGATGACTGTGAGTACAGCTTCCTTTCTCTCTTTTTCTTTTCTATCCATCTTCTTTTTCTTGTCTTCTCTCCGTCACGTACATGTAGGTTTTACCCAGGACGGACCGGGACAGTCCGACGGGGGCTGGGAGGGGGGCAGGCCGGTGCCGAGCACAGCCTAGCTGGGCTGGGTTTGCGGAAGCGACCGGCGGACAGACGGACAGACGGGCGGAGAGACAGACAGATAGCACTGTTAATGATAATACTGTTGATATTAGACACAGACAGGCGGCTGAGG